>NW_024086791.1:0-46529 GCF_009730915.1 Dioscorea cayenensis subsp. rotundata
GCTTCACAAGCATGACAGCCGAAGTTTATGGAAAGTCAAACCAAGTTTGTGATTCATTAACAAGAGAATCTATAGCTTGAAATTCAGATAAAATATAAGATGCAAAATCAAATGTCCATGTTTAAAAAAAAATCAACAAATGAGCTCAAAAAAACCTCAAAAATTAAAAGTGTTGAAGAGTTCATAAGTTGCTAAAAAGTTTCACAAGCACTGAAGGCGGAAGCTTACAAAAAAGAAAATCAAATCAAAAAGCTCCAAATTAAATCCAAGATGCAAGTCCAAATATCCAAGTTCCAAGTTTCAAACAAATCGACAAATGAGCTCAACAATCTCTAGACTAAAGTGTTGAAGAGTTCATAAGTTGCAAAAAAGTTTCACAAGCATAAAAGTCGAAGCTTATGAAAAGTCAAAATCAAGTCTATGGTTTGTCAACATGGAGAAGTCATTCAAATCAAATTCAAGATGCAAATCAAATGCAAAATGCAAAACGTCCAGGACACAAGTTCAGACACAAGTTCACAGATGATTTCAAAGTTCTTGTATCTTCGATGAAATTTATGAATTCATATGAAATGAATGAAAATTGATTGTCACAATCTGTTTCCTTATTCACACTTATTCCTTAATCGGAGGGTCCTACGACAATGTCCAGGGTAATTAGCATTAAGGGCTTGCCTTTAATGGAAGTCATGAACCCATAATCTCTCGAAGTCATAAAAAAAATTAAATTTGATTTGTGATCCATTTATTTTTAACCGGTCTAACCCAAATCAAAGGCCGGGTAAAAAAAAGGAGCCCACAATAGTTTTTACACACAAGTAAGTATTTAAATAAAACAAACAACCAAACAAACACCATATATAAAAATAATAAAAACAAAAGAAAATAATAATAATAATAAAATAAAACTCTAAAATTAATAAAAACATACAAATAAAAAAATAAAATTATATATATATGCACATAAATTTTAAAATACCATATATATATATATAGAAAGACAATTAAACAATAAATCTATTTATTTCACAGTTTTAAAACGATTTTTTTAAAAAAAATTAAAATAAAAGCTATTATTTGTATTGATAGAGAACGGGTTGGTGTGGGACCCACTAAAAATAAATAAATAACCGTCAATCAAACCCAAACAAATGAGAATCTCTTCCCCAATTCAATAGCCTTAGATTCATGCATTTGGTTTATATTCTTGATAAAGTTTGAAAGATCCATGTTCAAATGTCTTGTAAATAGTAAATATTTTTAATCAACACCCGCACATATTAACAATGAATTCTATCAATTAATCAAAAGAACAAAAAGAATAAAAGAAAATAATAAATAAAATATATATAAAAAAATAGAAAACTAATGAAACAAAACAAATCATAGTATATAAAAGTGAATAAATACTTGTTCTTGATTAGTTAATGAATCTCTACAATGCATATATCATGATACCCCATCACCACAATTAAGTTCTCACCGGAGTTTGGACACCATGCCAGCATTCTGATAACAGTGGATGTTCCACAACTGTTATTTTTTGTTTTTTAGAGGTGTATTTCTTTAAATATATATACATATACATAAAATATGATATATATATATATATATATATAAAGTCAAACACTCTCATTTGCCCAAAAAAAAATCAATTGGCCAACTAATAGGAGATGGCCATATGTTCTTACCAAAAGAGTTTGAAAGTTAAGCTTTTAGGGGATAATTTTAATATATACTAGTAGGGTGGCATGCGCTAAAGCTGCGGGTATCTTTAAATATAAAAATAATTTTTTTCATAAATTAGAGTCAATAAAGATAAATGATGTCTAATGATAATAAAATTTGGCATTGATTTATTTTAAAATAAATTTACATATAAAGTTTTTAAATAAGTAGGTTCTAAAATAATATTGGAGAAGAAAATTAAAAAATTGTAATAATTGACAAAATATTGCATAACAAGCTATATTTGCATTTTCCATGAAAATAATCAAACAAAAAAAATATCTTGAATTCCTATTCACACATAGCTGGTACGTAGTGGAGAATAATAGCTTGGTTCCTAGCTCACCCCATAATGTTTTCCATAAATGGCTCAAGAACTTTGTGTCACGATCTGAGACATGGTTCGTGGCATACCATGTAGTTGCATCACTTCCCTGAAAAATAGATCAGCAAGAAAAAAAATCACGCCATTACCAAAGGAATACCTTCCACCACTTCAAGAACTCCTTCTCAGCCTGCACGAAGATCAAATGCACAATCGAAAGAAATCAGAAGCCAAAACTATCACTCAAAAACAAAGATCTGCCATATTTGGGCCTGAAAATCTCAAAACGCAGCAAATCGAATTGAGAACAAGTTGGGACCGTAGAGAGATTGACCTGTTCTGCCATTGACGATAATGAGACTATCCATAGGAGGCAATGCCGAACGAGGCTGAGCTCCAGGCGGTCGCAGTGTCTTAAGGCATCGAGTGAAAACCCTAATTCTGTTTATATATAGTTAGTGTTGTTATCGGATCCGAGTAAAGACTAGAAATCCAACCGTTAAGTTGCGTTCTATTAATTTTTAATTTTGACAATATTTATTTTTTAAAGTATAATGTAGAAGTTTTCTTTTTGTCAAAATAAAATTAAATGTTTAATATAATATTTATATTTGATATAATTTTCATTTTCAACAGAATGCATCATTTTCTACCTTAATAATAATAATAATAATAATAATAATAATAATAATAATAATAATAATAATAAGCATATTTGCATTAAACTTCCATGGTCCTTTTTTTACCTCCCCAAAACTGATTAATAAATCATGAACTATTCTGTTTGCTGGTATTGGTTTAGACAAATACAATCTCAAACTTACCAAGTAGAAAGACAACAAATTCAATGCTCAACAATAAGGGATATGATCAATCACAAGGGATAAAAATGCATTTAGAACATCTGTTATCATCCCTAATATTCTCCAAATATTAACCACCAATACAACCACAACCACAAACCCTAATTCAAGAAGGGAATCACAAAACCAAGAAACCTTGGTCAGCCTAAGAAAAACAAACAAAGCTTTTCATCAATCAAGTACAAAAGAATCACCTCCATCTATCGAATCTTTTTAAAAAAACCCGAACTGAACATATATAAATTCTATCACTAGAAACCCTACAGAATTAAATGCAAAGTGCAAACCTAGGCCATGAAATACATGGATGGGTAAAAAGACCGAAAAGATAACAATATAATCATTGTCTAAGACATTTCCTTCTATTAATCTTACATCAGTCCAAACACAACCACAAACACCCAAATTTAACAAATCAATGTCACGCTAAGATTCACAAAAGAAACAATTGAATATGATTCAACAACCACTATCAAAGAAATAAAACAAAAAAAGAATCACCTCTTCTCAAGAGGGTTATCAAGGGCGACACCCTTAAAGGAGGTGCGTGTTTCCCGAAGCTTCTCAGCAATCCCAGCTTGGGTGTATCCCTAGTCAGCAAGGGATTCCTCGAGGACGATGAGGTAGAGCTTAATGCGGCGCTTGTGCTCATGCTCAAATATCTCCTTGTTAACCTTCTTGGCGCCAGGATCGGGGATGGAGCCAGAGGGAGGCTAGAGGGAGATGGAGTTTGCCTTCTCCTTGATGAAGAACTTGTTGGATTGAATGTAGCCATTGGTGCCTGATCCCTGAGCAGTTTGCAAGCCGACGCCGTTGTACATGACTCTTGCTCCCTCTCTGAAACCCTAACCCTAGAAACAAAGAAGACGCGCACGAAAGGGGAACTGCTTCTTGTTGTGCATGGGAAGGCAAGGGATGGAGAAGGTCGAAGGGAGGACAGAGAAGGGTCTGGAGGATGGGGAGATCGTTGAAGGGAAGGAAGGGAGGAGGTTTCCACCATGGGATGGCCTGAAAGAGGAAGAGCTTGGTGATGGATGGAGGAGTGCTTGGGAGAAGAAGAGGGTGTTATCGATGGAGAAGGGTTTTGCTACCACATCATCAGGGGCATTCTTGGAAAGATCCGTCAAAGTTGATGACAACTGGTGAAATTTTGAAAATTTTTTTAAAAAAATCTTACTCGGTGAAATCCATGGTTGGTCCCTGTATGGCATCAAAAGATTTTGGTCCTTCAAGTTTAAGAAATGCCATTTAAGTACAATAATCATATTAGTGTAGTTTTTAGACTATAATGAATACTAAAGTATGCCATATTTATATGGCTCAAATGCTAAATAATTTTGTTTTTACAAAATCGATAAACTACTATTTATATTATTCATACTGTGTTTTCTGTCAAGCGGCATCCGATGTTTGGCTTCCGTTTATTAGCTTTTCAAAAGTTTCTGCTCGAGCTACTCAGCTAACTCTGGTTGATTGATGGAATTCTATAGTGATTCTTATTATCTTTTTATTCCCGTTAGATTTTAACCTAACTAAAATAACAAATTTCAGACAATTTTTTCCCCTATATATAGACAGGGCCTCTTATGGTGAGATTGTTGACCCTTGTTTGTGATGATATGTTAAATTTTTTTACTTGCTTCCATTATAAATTGTTTGAATGCTACATGAATCGGCTCGAGGTTTTGTTGACCATGTAATTTGCTACAATGCCGCTTGTTTTCTTTGTAGGACTAACAACATCCCAAAATACAAACTTATTCGCATCTATGCATGTAAATGGATTTCATTGATAACATAGGTACCCAAGCTCAAAGAACCCTGTGGAACAACACCCATGTTCAGCATCCTTATATCTTGACAAAATGTCAAAACAAACATTAATAAAATAAATAAAATAACTTTTTAATATATAAATTGCAATTATATGTTCTTATAAATTCTAAAGCCTTCCCATTGTTTATAAAAATTACAATAGTTTAGTGGTTGTTTGACTCATTTCCAATATTTGATTAATACATAATAATAAGAAGTGTGTGCACTTGGAAGGGTTTATATATGTTGTGAAAAAAAGCTAATAAAATATATAAATTTGTTTTAACCAGGCACATGGCACATTTAAGTACATCTATTTTAAACAAAATTCTAAAATAACGAGATCCATAAAGAAAACCTAACAAACTGCAGTGAATAGCACCTCAAAAATAGGTAAATAACATAAAATATAAAAAAAAACTCAGAAGCACTTACCATAAAAGGAAGGACTCTGAACTAACTGAAAAAATAAATCATAGAATTGAAAATAAGCCAATCTGAACCCAGGCAATGAAGCAGAGAATTCTCCAATCAATTCTTGAACAAATCAAACATAATAATCTCTAATACCATATTAAATGTAAACCAACACATTATTTGACTTATTTAACTCAAAACTTAAGCAATAGAACAAAAAAATCTACTTATTAACAGGGCATTATTAATTAATCAAAAAAAATTAACCCAATATTATTAAAAAAAAAACTTTGTAGGAATTAATAGCTAAAGCTCATGGAACATAATTTTTATTATTATTTATATGTCACCAAAATGAGTAAGAGACCATTTTGAACCTTTCCACCTGAGTAGAGAAAAGTTGCCACCAAATAACCATAAAAAAAGAAGTAGATGCTTGCTTTATATGATGAACCCATTTATTGCAGCAACTTAAACATTGAAGAAATTGCTGAAAAGTCCTAAAGTAATATTTTAATAAGTATATTACTCTCATTTCTAGTAATTTGAAAACTTTTTGGTTTTAAATAGTAACATTATTTCAATTTCCAAAAATCAAAAGTTTTTTTCAGCCTTTATGCTTTGTGCAAACCATATCTATCTTCATATTTTTATCAGTGGAAAATTTTCGTTTCATTTATCCAACCATTCCACTCATATAGCAAATGACAGTACCATCATGTTATATTATTAATTAAAAAGTCTCAAAAATATAAAAACAAACAAAATGATAACATTATAGATCATAATTTTTTAAATTTCCTAATAAATGTATTCCTTTCACCTCCACTCTTGTTTAATATTACACATAAAAAAATTGCTAAATTTGAACTAAAAAGTGATTTAAATTTAAATAGGCGCTTAGAGGAAAACTGTGCACCTGCCACAAAAGTTGATTCTTGATCACGCTAGGTAATAATTATGTACAATATTTTTATAAATAATATAAACATAATTTAATAAAAAAATTATTTTTCAGGCATACACTACTTTGCTAATATAAAATTATATATATTATAACTATACGCATAAGATATGTATAACCTCAAAACCAAAAAATTACTTATGTTATGGTTGATGAATTAATTGAACTTGCCAGATCGCAAAAGGAATCAACTACATAATTTCTTATGAAGGACAAAGTATAAATACTCCACTTTAGAGAAACTAAAAATCATAAGAAACTTTGAAGTACGAAGAAAATAGAAGTTCCACATTAATGTGATAACTTACTTCAGATCATATTAAGAAAAATCAACTTATCATAGAAGCCCAACATTCATGTGACAATCTATGAGGCATAACAAAGTAAAAAGGGACATTGATAAAGTCAAGGGGCAACTAGTGAAATCATTTTTGAAGAAGCCTCTAATTTATGACATTTCGTACCTCTTAACTAGTTTCAACAATTTTGCATGTTTTCTAGAACAACATTTGTTGATAATAAGATGAATGCCGGAAGGTAATTTAATAGCCAATGTACAAAGTGCAACCACTAGAACTAGAGTTGCATATCATTAGTCATCCCATTGTATCTTAGAATGTTATACTAAGGTTATTTTTTATACATTCAAAGCAAACGATATTTTTCCAAATAAAACACAATTCAGTTAGATGGTTTAAGATAATGAAATTGAGCAAAAAAAATAAAATGAAAAAAAAATCTAACCATGAGTTCATGACCCCAGCCCTTTCCCATAATGTGTGGAACAAAAAAGGGGTCAGGGAAAGCTTGATCTATCCCCCAGATGAACCATATAGCCAAGAAAAACCATGAACCACTATAGAAGAGCTTGCCCCACCCATGAGTTTGGTATATCTAGATATTAGGTAGGAACATAAATTGAAACATTCTGGAGCTACAAGAGAATTATTAAATCATTAGCATCACATATAAACATTCCTCCTAGAGTAGCTAATATATATGAATAACAACAACTCTGTCATAGCCATTTTTGTACATTCAATGTACTCTACAGATTGAGGAATACATACTAAAAAGAAATTGAAAGATTTTGCTGAAATTGTTCATTTGGAAATTTTTCAAAAAGCTAATTATAGGTTCTTTCCTCCATAGGAAGAATAAGGCCAATATGCTCATTACTAAAGTTGTTGAAGATGAAATAGAACAAAGGTCTATCTTTTTTTATCAGAGGTTGAACCAATCATCAGAAGAAGAATTAGGACAAAAATTAGGATGCACTATGGGAAAATGAAACCTCCATGGAAGAGAAGCAAATGGAATGCTTTCATGACAATTTCTCATAGAAGAGAGAGTGAAGTTTTCATTTTGTGCATGCCAGGTCATTAATTAGTAACTGCATCATGCCTCCGAAAAAGTCCCAATTGCTTCGAACTTTCTATTTTTGGAATGGGATATTTACAAAATCCCTAAGAATAAATAGAATCAAACCTTATTCTATGATATTTTCATAAGATTCCTCTTTCTTATTCTTAAGCAAGCCCTTGAGAGGCCTTAGTTGATTCATGATTTTGATCGATTCTGATTCTTTCTTTTTCTATCGATTCTTTTTCTGATTGAGATGTATATGTCCATGGACTATATAGATCCTATCCATGGACTATATAGATCCTATTCTGATTGAGAATGGTAGACGCAAAAGCTCTATTTGCGTCTACCATTCTATGAGTCTCTTTTGTTTTATTTTTGGCATCACCACTCCCTCTGCCAGCATCTACTAATTCATCATATTCGACCTGGATGTTTTCGGGATGGCCCTATTTCAATAGCAACTTGATGACTTAATCTGCCTACACAGCTTGCTTTTATTGTTATACCGAGAGTTACTGCACTTATTTCTTGACATAAAATAGATAGTGAATTTATTTCTGTCTTTTGTTGAATCTTTTAATAAGCCAATGATTTTTTTTCATGTTTGAGAGTACATTTAATCAACATGTTAACTAATTGGTTATGATAAATTAACTCAAAGTTCGCAGTTTCTTCTACAATACCTCAATGTCACATGAACCTGAAAGAGGATCAAGAATTAGTTTTCTTTTTATAAGGGCTAAAAACGAATCACTTAGTTTGGCTTTTTTACCCCATAATGTAGGGTGGATCCTAAAAGATATGAAAAATCTCCCTTCAAGAAATATGGCTTTCCATAGAATTCTATATGTATCTTTTATTTATATCAAGTATGGAATTCTGTTTACTCACTTTAAATTGAGTGTCAGTTTCCCTTGTTTTCCTGCTAGAATTGGAAATCCTGTATTTTACATATCCATACGATGGAGTCCTAGGGTTTCTAAAATAGTGTAAGAAGATGTGCTTCAAATCATTGGTATTTGACTCTGCTTTGTAATGAAAAGTTGAGGTCCTTCAAATTGCTTGTTGATATGAAGAATCTTTGAAATGATTTCAATATTGGACCTTAGACATATAGTAGTTCTGAATGGAAATCTCTTTAGATAGAAGATCTTTTGTCTCATGGTAGCCTGCTTCTATGCCCTTGTGAAATATTTTGTTATTTGGTTAGCCATAGAGTTCCCCAAACAATGTGATATCTAACACCTAGTAAAACCCTTCATCCTCTTCTTTAGTCTTAATGTAAGTCTTAGGAACTTTACAATTGTGCTTGTTATCCATTTGACAATTTTCAAATCATGATTTTTCCATACTTTTGAGTTTTTGACTTGATATTTGCATTAAAAAGTTGTCAACATCTGATATTATGTGCCAGTATTGATCAAGTTCCTAAGGTAAGTATACGCTATACACTATTGTGAATAGGTACTATAATTATGAAGAAATTATTGTCCCAAGAGGATTGTGTTTATTAAGCATCAAAATTAATATAACCCCAATTTTATTTCAAGTTGGCTGTGATTAACTAAAAGAAATTAAAATGAAAAGCACAAAAGCAACTTAAGTGGAATGAATAAATCTTCCAAAGCTCTAGGGTTTCTGATTCCACCAAAAATCTCACTTAATCACCTAATTCAATTAATTGATGTGTATTCCCTATGCTGCCATTAAATTTCTCTTATATAACTACTAATCCTTCTAAAACATGAATTACATACCCCACTAGATAAGCTAACTACATCTTTGTGATAACTATCAAACGAACAAACTCATTAAGTCTAAGAAATTTATACAATGGACACAATTTCATAAATTTCTGTACTTTATGATAATTGTATGATATCTTGACCAGTGTCTAATCTAATTATCACTTCTTAGGCTCAAATTTCTGTAC
Source organism: Dioscorea cayenensis subsp. rotundata (assembly GCF_009730915.1). Taxonomy (NCBI): domain Eukaryota; kingdom Viridiplantae; phylum Streptophyta; class Magnoliopsida; order Dioscoreales; family Dioscoreaceae; genus Dioscorea; species Dioscorea cayenensis. The sequence continues at coordinate 9,414 of NW_024086791.1, forward strand.
TTTATGTAATTGTTAGCCAGACAATCACAAGCACTAAACCCCGATTATAATATTCAATGTAGATCTCAATAAGACACCAGTGTAAGTGAAACTAAGTTAGTTGAAGTTTTTATCTAACTATATTGTAAACCGGGAAAAGAAATTTACAACATCATAAAGATGAAGATAAAAATAAAAGGATTCATAATTTAAGGAAAAGAGAATCAATCTATTGAAAATGATTTTTTGTTGTAGAATCCCTACTGTCGATTACGGCCCTTCTTTCCTTCGCTATTTTTCATCTCCCTTCCCCTTTAAGGTCACCCATTTTCTTCTAATTTTCATATCTGAAAACTTTCATTATCCTTCTAACGGACCAATGCAAGAGCATTCCATCATTGCGCAAATGTCTTTACTGTCTATATTTATCAAAACATAGAGCCTCAATGTAGCATAGGATCACTCAATTAAGATGCAAGGGTGTTTCAAATCATTATCTCGCTCCAAATTCCTTCATGCTCCAAAAACCATAAAATAAACATAAAACATGTAAGATTACTTGTAAAACCCTACTGCCACATGATAGCTTTAAATTGGAAAATTCATCAATATGAAATCCACTTTTCTGCCACCAACTTGAATTCTTTGATTTATTAAACTTTGAAGTCTTTCATTTCATATATTCATTCTTTGAACATTTTTCTTTTCACTGACTAAATACATCTGTTCATATAGGTTTTTTTATAAGCCCTATTAAAATTCCATCATCTTATTTCCAATAGGAGTTAAAAAAATAGATTGGATAAAATATGGTTTACTATTATCCTATTGAAAAAATGGATAGGAAAAAATAAAAAAAGGGAGGGCTCATGTGACAAATTCCGAAGAGAGACTTTACAAAAATAATAAACAAAAAGAAAATAAAATTCATAATCCATGAAAAAAAAAATATAAAATCTCATAACCATTTGAAGAACGTGGCAAAATGGGAAGAAAATACAGGAAGAAAAAACAGGGAGGAGGAAAGAGGAGAAGGGGAAGGAGACCAAGCAACCAAGAAGGAAGAGAAAAAAAAAAAAAAAACAAGAAGAAGGCAAAGGACAAGTGGGAGACAGAGATAGGAGATCATGTGCAAAAAGAAGTAAAAACAAAGGATAACTGGGATAGCCAAGCAAACCGCCATCTTACTTCATTAAACAAATAATTACACGTTTGGATAAGCATTCCTCATGGCAAAACACCAAAGCCAAACAAACCATATTGTCGTGATTTATCATGTAAACTTAATATGCAATGATTATTCAGACAACCAGCACACTGATTTATACCATCGTTTAATATGTTAATCAGAATTTTGCTTTGTATTGTTAAAAAAATCAAGTACATACTTGGGAGATTCCTCCACGGTGTCATCTTCTCCACCTATACCAGCTCGTAGAATAGTTTCCAGCATCCCAGCAATCAAATACCTTAATTGGAAAAAATCTTATCTCCAGAACAATAACAATGACTAGAACTACTCAAAACTAAAGCCCCAACACTTTAAACTAAAGCCCCAACACTTTACAAACAAAAAAACTCCAATCTTTGAGAATCAACCTGTTGGTATTTGTCTGCTATAAACATGTTTGTAGCTTTAATCTTATACTCCAAGGCTCTTCTTCCTCATCTCCATCAATAGAAGTCCTCAAAGACGGTTGCTTTATGTACAAACTGAAAAACCTATTAGCAAGCATTCTAATCAACCTTTCAGATAAGAAAAATCTATAAACATTGAATAAGAGGTGAAATCCAAAGGTCTCATGATTGAATGAGGCTGATAAGCTCATCCTCACCGTAAGGACTCACTAAAAGCTTCGAGCTCACGTTCTGCAATATATTTCCACTAGCATCAAATTGCTGCCATTCCAACCCACATAGCAATGAGCAAACCCATAATCAAAGCACCATAACGAAGAGAATCAAAGGAAGTGAAATGGAATCTATACAAACACAGAAGTAGTTCCAATTGCCGAAATTGAGATTGAAAAACTGGTGTAGTGCGTTAATGCTCATCAACTCATCATCCTTCTGTTCCTCCTCCATAGCCAATGAAGGCGTCCCCACCTTTCATATTCCAAGCCTGAAGGCAAATGCGAGTAACAAGAGTTGAGCTCAAGCTCAACCTCAGAATTCTTGGCTCGATTTGGCGGCCAGGCCTTCCGCATCGACAGAGGGATCGAAATGGGAGCTATGAATGCCATGGATGGAGCTCTAGTGCCTGCTCACTGAGACTGTGGTTCTTATCCACTTCCGATTTGTAATCCCGAGGTTTGCGATTCACTCAATCTTGGGTACTCACTGGTGAAGCCGTTGATTCTGCTCTTCCTACTCAATGCTAATAATCTATCCATTGTCCTGATTTTCGTAAATACCACTGATATATTTTTATTTAATAAAATTTATTGGTTAGGTCAAATATAAAATTATTTAGAAAATAATTTAATGGTTTTATTAAGAATAAAAATAAAAAATCTAAACAAAAGTAGTTTTTTTAGTTGTATAATCAAACATCATTGTTGTAACTAGCCTGATACTGTAGTTATTACCTGCCTATTACTCTAGTATTTTCAGCCCAACACTGCAGATTATACTTTTTGACACTGTAGCAACAGGTACTGTAACAACCCGAGATTTTCATTAAAGCTTCAACCTTCCTCTTCTTCTCCATTGATGTCTTCCTTCAATGGGCTGCAAACACTAGCTACCTCCTTGTTCATCTTCTTTCCCTTGATGGTTATAGGTAAGCAACCTTATAGTTAAATTTCAAATATTATTTATTGATCTTTACCCTAGGGAACTTAGGATCCTTTATCTCCTTGCTTTCCCCTTGCTTTCATTAGGTCAATAAAAGTAAGGAGGAGGAGATTACAAGTGAGTGGGCTAACCAAATCCCTTGTGATTATGTTGGATATTTGGAATGGTTTTGATGTAGTATCATATACTATGTTTAAATGAGAGATTTTTAGGAATTCATTCGATGCTTGTATTGAAGTTCAAGGCTGGTATATATATATATATATATTGGCTCATTATTATCCTATTTGCCAACTCATTTTGTTCTACATTGTCAACTTCATATTTGTGACTTGTTGTTGATGATAAAAACTAAGGACCTTTGGAGGGAGGTTCACCATGAATTATTCATGAGAAGTGCATGGATCTCATGTAATAGGAGGGGTGAATGGTTGATTAGGTTTGGAGAAAAATGTTTGAGGAATGGTGTATGTAAATGATTCATGTTGGGTTATGTTGTAATTCATATTTTGAGATAGATGCATGTAAAATGTTTGATGTAATGCCTTGAGGAATAAATATAAGCAATAACTACATGATTGGAAGAAATAATAGTAAAAATGAGATTACTAATGGAGTGGACGCATTTTTATAGGAACTAAGATGGTTGTGCAAATAAAAGTACAAGGTGATGGAAAGGTTGAGATTGAGTTTAGAAAGGATATTGAAAATATTACTGATGATGAGGTAAAGGTTAGGGAAGCCTAAATATTGGATGTTTGAGCTTGAGCTTTCTTGTGCATTTTGGTAAGCTTAGAATGCAGGGGAGTTGCATGAATTTGTAATCATAGTAAGGAATTTAGGAAGAGAATGTATTTGTATATTGGTGATTTTGTGAACTATCTGACAAGAGTAGAAGAAGAAAATGTGGTGTGCTAGCATTGGAGAAAGAATGTTTTTAGAGTAAATTGATAAGTTGTTGAGAGTTAAGGATGCAAGGAAGTTCATGGCTAAATTTAGTTCAATGAGCAAAGGAAGTTGCTTAAGTTATAAGTATTGAGGAAACTAAAGATGTTGGGATGCATATCTCTATGTATTCGATGATTCTAAAGGAGTTTTATATAATTTTATGCTCATAATTGGATTAAATACTTCAAGGAAGGCTTTGAGGTTGCTTAGAGGTGAGTTCGATGAAGTTTGGGATCTCCTAAGGGCCATATGGGCACCTTGCGGCTGCATGCAGCCCACATGGAGCCTGCGTGTAGCCCTGGCTAGATTTCTTCAATGCTTGTTTTAGAGTTGAATTTTGGATTTATCTAACTTCTATGATGTTGAGTGAGTTAATATTGACATTTATTATGTGAATCTATGGCTTTAAATCTAGGGAAAGTTAAATTATGGATTTTTGAAGAGTTGATGAATTATTTATACATGAAGGTGAAATTATTTTTGGTGCCAAGAGTTTGCTTGTGTATTGATAAAAGAGAAGGTATGTAATGAATTTATATGAGTCGTTTGGATGATTATGGTTATGGAAGGGTGAATCTACTCCCATTGGTCATTTGGTTTCGTATAATGTGTGTAGCATGTTGTTCAAACTATTCGGACATTTCTTTGTTAATCTCTATATTAAATGATTTATGGCATGTTTACTCTGTTTAAACTCTTGGATAGCTACTCATGGCTTTTATAAGAGTTAATGATTTATACTGTAAAGGACTTTCATTTTTTTTCTAACATTGAGTTGTCCTTTGAAAAGGCTCTTAAAATATTGAACTATTTGGTTTGATTCCAGTATTGGTATGAAACCATGATTGAGATTGTTAAAAGAATTATCATAATTCTTGAAATTGTTATTTTCATTTTAAATGATTTCATTGAAAAGCTTGCATGTATGCATTCCTTGTGTTTACAAAAATCTTTTTATTGAAAAATATATATATATATATATTCAAATGTTGAATGCAATGACTTTAATGTTTGAGATAAAATGCTATTTCATGTTGAAATTTGTGTTTATATGAATTGATGTTTCTGGATTACTCACTCTCCGAGTGAGGGCATGTTTACGTGGAATAAAGCTCATTCATGACATATGGCTATTGTCATGATCATCGACCAATTGTTATATTATTGTTACACCTACGGGTGGTTGATGGTGATGGGCTTATAACCCGCCTACTGCAGTAGGGGTCCCCACGGGCCAGCCTATATAGAGGTGGCATGGAGGACCCAGTTTGCCTACACATCTCAGGTGGTATGTAGACTCCTGATTGGATGATACATCAGGATTTTGGAGTCACTATACGGCGCCAGTTGGTCAACGTCAAAGATATGAGGGCCTCGACGGCTCTGAACTTAGCTGTGACCATGGTAGACCATTCTTCAGCTTTATAAGATGCATTATATTATTTGAGACTTCATGATTATTATGTTGAACTCCTGTGAAATGTTTCTTAATATTCTTCAAAAGAATGAGTTTTTGATAAGTTTCACAATTTGATGATTGGCAAACTCATATTACTCTTGTAGATGAGTTTGAACTTGAAACCCTGGTTTTAGGCAAATGTATTATAAATGTTGATTATGGATTTCAATCATATATATATATACATGTTATGCAAATCATTGTATTAGTCAAAGTTCTACATTGAAAACTTAAGTGTATATTAATACATGTATCTTGTATTACGGGGTTCATTTTCTTTTGTATTGTTATTTATACTATCTTTTTCGAAAGTTAATTAACCCTTTTTCATATATGTTGGTAGTTATGAGTTTCCCAATTGCTCTCATCCACTCACTAAGAAACCGAGTTATTCAACCTCTCTTCTCCTATTCATTTCAGGTGCTGGACTCTAAGGATGTTGTGCCTAGGATTAGTGGTGTTCGGCAAATCCTAGGATGGATCCACTTGAGTTGTCGTGATCTTGTTTTTATTTATTTGAAAAGTATTTATTCTTTTGATACAACATTGAGATTGTACAATACTATTATGGTGTTTCAATGTTTTGGAAATTATTTTGAGAACATGAAACAGAGCAATCTTTCAATACTTCAAGGTTGGGAGGACTTGTGTCCCCTACTTGAAAGTACTGAGGCATTTGTTGTGTGCCCAGCTATGGGTCAAGGCATGATATTTATGACCAAAGAATTACCCTGCTGCGAAAGGAATTGATGTAAAGATTTAAAAATTTGGGGTTCAAATCTTACTGGACATAGTGGTGATGATAAATCTCTGGTTATGTATGTAGGTTTGTAGCCCAAAACCTGCATCACAAGATGAGGATGCATGAATTAGACGATCAATAATATATTATATTTATATAATGATATATATCATATAATATATATATATATATATATATGATGTGTATGGCTCATATACACAAGTAAACGAGCAGATGTGGGAATGGAGTGGAGTGGTGTGACAGCATTTGTCATATTGTGGGAGCATCAGTTTGATAGGTTGGGGTGCGGGGGAAACGCCCCGCAGTAGGATACAAGGGTAATTTGTATCTTGTTAGGATTATGATTTGATAATCTTGTAATTTGTATCCGGATAGGATTTGTATCCGGATAGTTTTAGAATCTGGATATGTTCAGGATCCAAATAGGTTTGTATTTGGATAAATTTAGGTTTTTACCTATAAATATTTGTAACCCTAGTCTTTTGTCTCAACTGTGAAGAGAGACAAGTGAATAAGAGGATTACAGCTGCTCCACCCCCGAGAACGTAGGCACATTGCCGAATCTCGTAAATTTTGTGTGTTTTTATTGCCTCATTGCTCTCTTGATTTCCCCTGCGGATCCTCTATTTTTTCTAACAATATATATATATATATATATGTGTGTGTGTGTGTGTGGGTGTGTGTATTATTTTATGATTTTATCTCCATCAAATCCACATGAAAATCATATGCAACAGAAGCCTAATTGGTGAATGGGTCAAAGACAAAAGGATGCATTTTAGTTGGGAGAAAATCTAGAAGAATATGGTTCAAATCATAGTTATCAAACCCAGCCCAGCCATTATCCGGTCAACGTTTTAGGTCACGGGTCAACTGGTTCAAAGGTCGGATCTTTTGGGTCAAGGTTGGATTAATAGAAATATTTTAAAATATTATTTTTAAAATTATAAAATATTTTTATTATATAATGATATGTAATAACTAGTATGGATTCCCATGCTTACGCTACCGGCTTCATTAGTAGATGTGCATTGTTTCAAAAATAAAAATAAAAATAAAGTAGACATTAATATTATTAAATAAATTTAATAAAACAATTAACTTATAATATAACATTCAAATAATAAAAAAAATCATATATAGGGATAAAAAACAATGAAAATAAAATTAAGGAGAAATAAAAAAAATTATTATTATTAATAAGCATATAATGTAATATAATTTATAATGATATTAATTTTATTATTAATACCATAAATGTATTGAGAGAAAGACAAGGTGAGTGGTGTACTGGTGTGTGTGATCCACTCAATTAAACAAAATACAAGCCAACCAAAATCAAGCAAATGCAACATAGAAGGGATTCACATAGTTGTTTATGTAAAAAATTGCATGTCCTCATTCAAATCGAATAAAATATTTTTAAAAAAATTACATACAGTCAAATCATAATCGAATTAAGACAACATGTGGTTAAAATAAATAAATTTCATTATATTTGAATATATTCAAGATATGTCTAGAAGACATTTTTGAGATAATCTAAGAATTTAGAATCTGAAGATCAGCCGAGAGCACAAATCTCGAGGCGATCTAAAATATCTAAATCACAAGATCAGAAGAGAGCACAGATCTCGAGGCGATATAAAACATTCAAATCACAAGATTAGCCGAAAAGCACAGATCTCGAGGCGATGAAAAAAATATTCAAATCACAAGATTAGCCGAGAGCACAGATCTCCAGGCAATCTAAAATATTCAAATCATAAGATCAGAGAGTACAGATTTCGAGGCGATCTAAAATATTCAAATCATAAGATCAGCCAAAAGCACAGATCTCGAGAGGATCTAAAATATCCAAATTATAAGATCAGCCTAGAGCACAAATCTCGAGGCGATCTAAAACATTTAAATCGCAAGATCAACTGAGAGCACATATCTCGAGGTAAAATATAAATTACAAAATACCCTTGAGAACATATCTCGAGGCATAAATGCAAATTACAAAAATACTTTTGAGAACATATCTCGAGGCAAAATGCAAATTACAAGATTGCCCTTGAGGCAATCCTAATATCTCGAGGCAATCTCAAATCTTAGGATAGTCCAAATACACATCCCGAGGCAATCCTAAATTTCATGTAGCCTGAGAACAGATCTCGAGGCAACCTAAGAAATGCAGATCCCGAGGCAAACCGGATTTTATTACTTTAATTAAAATTTTAAATTTGATGTTATCTTTTAATCTTGACTTCGTCTGTGAAGAGGGTTACTATTTTACGGGTGGCATTTGGATTGTGAAGGTAAGATTAAAGAAATCTTTTAAAAGGGGTGATGAAGAGAAAGAAGAAGGGGGGGATCAGAGAAAAAATATTAGAGAGAAAAAAAAGAATTGAGAGAGAAGACCGGAGGTGCAGATCTCTCTCTTCCAGTTTTCATATATATATATATATATATATGTATGTATGTATGTACATAAAAAAAAAGAAGCAAAAAAAAACTCTCGCTACCGTCGTTGCTGCCTATTGCGCTTGCCGCTCACCGTCACCATTGTTGATATTGCCATCACCGACACCGTCGCCGTTGCTGCTTGAGTGGCTGAGATAATGCACCAAGCATGCTTGCTGCTGTTTCCTGCCATTGCTGCTATCATTGCGCATTGTTGCCGTCGCCATCACCGACACCGTCGCCGTCACTGCCGTTGTTGTCGCCATTGCTGTCCTTCATGCTTCTTCCTCTTCCTCTGACATGCTCCTGAATGAGTCTGAGCTTAACCTTGATCTCATTCGTCGTGCAAAGATCTTCAATTATAGTTCTATTAGCCTCAATGTGTGCTGCTAAGGAGACCGGAATTCTTTTCTTTTATCACCCTAATGTGAGGCTTCCACTCTGCCTTTCGCATGATACTGCTCTCTTTGGTTTTATCAGCCCAGTGAAGGTACTTTGTAGTTGGAGTTGTTATTGATGCTGCCATTAAGCAAACTGCAAAGTGGGAACATGGGCCATTGCTCAAAATCAAAGCAAAACTGAAAGCTGCTCTGTCTATGCCTATGGAAGTTGAAGGGTCGGATAATATGGCGGAACAAAATAAGCAACAGAGGACATTATCCGATTATGCCAAACCTTTAGTATTTGGGACACAATCAAGTATTGTGCGTCCCACGATTACAACTCAGAACTTTGAACTGAAGCTGGCATTCATCCACATGTTGCAGCAATCCACACAGTTCAATGGTTTGGCCGATGAGGATCCAAACAGTCATATAGAGAACTTTCTCTAGGTGTGTGATATGCTCAAGATAAACAGGGTGACGGATGATGCCATCAAGTTGAGAGCCTTCCCATTTTCCTTAAAGGGGAGAGCGAAGCAGTGGCTACACTCATTATCTAGAGCAAAGCTTAGGAATGAGATCTCGTCCTTTGTACAGTTGGAATTGGAGTCTCTATTTGAGACATGGGAAAGGTTCAAGGAGCTCCTGAGAAACTGCCCGCAACACGGATTCCCGGAGTGGATGATTGTTCAGACCTTTTACAATGGGTTGAATCCGAGTACAAGGCAACTCTTAGATGTGGCGGCAGGAGGTACATTACGTAGCAAGACCCCTGGTGAGGCCCGTCAATTAATTGAAGAAATGGGGTTAAATAGCTACCAATGGATAGCTAGGGAGAAGAAGAAGGTGGCCGGGCTCCATGAGATGGATGCAGTAACTTCATTGGTAGCTCAAGTGGAATCATTGAGTAAGAAGTTAGATGTTCTAACTTCGAATGGAGTGGCGGCCGTGACTACTGATAAGTGCTTGTGCGATATGAATGCGAAGCGTTCATTCTTTATGTTGAGCATTACTTTTCTCAGTTTTTTACATTAATATGTGTGTTTTTATGTTACGTTTATGCAGGTAGGGTTGTGAGGCCGAGTATGAAGGAAATGGGCCAATGTGGATCATAATGCACCTATTTTGGAGGAGATCTTCTAAGGTTCAAACGTGAAGACATAGGACAGGTGTGAGATGCTAGAGTGTGTGCCAAACTCCTCGCATTCGAGTGAGTACATTCATTTGGAGGGGCACAAAGGCAGGCACACTCGAGCATTCCATCTTATGCATACAAGAACAAGAACTCCACCAACATATATATCATTGAAGAAGCAAGTGATTCACGACGTGAACGTGTGCCCGTTTGCGTTACCCCGATGAAAGTATGGAATTGGAAAGTTATTCAGGTCGAAGATTGTAACAGAGCACCGTAGTAACATTGCAGCAAGTACTGTAGCAACACTGTTCACAGCCGGCCGAGAAATCAAAGAGACAGAGAATCCACACGGTCACGTGGAAATTATCCACGCCCGTGTGAAAATTCCGCACGGGCGCGTGTACCGTCAACGCCCGTGGAGTTGCCCGATTCCAGCCCTATTTAAACCCGATTCAGCCCCGATTTTGGTATTCTTTTCTCCATCTTTTCCCCAACTTGCGAGAGGGCTTCGGCTAGGGTTTCGAGGGGTATTGACCAAGGTTTTGGAGAGATTCTATGGCTCCGACATCGTGATTCCATTACGAAGAAGGTTGGTATGGGAGTTTCGATCGAGCGTATGCTATACCGGACGAAGGAATCCTTGGATGACGAGTAGAGGATTTTTCCACAAGACCATCGACACGACCATCGAGGGGCTTTCTTTATGGATTCATTGCTTTTACATTCTATTTCTTTGATTGTACTTAGCTCCATGGAGAGTTAAACCCCTAGTGGGTACTTGGGTGATTGTGAACCCTAGGATGTATTCGTTTCTTTGAACTTCTTTATTATGCTTTCAATAAATTGATGTTTATTGTGAGTTCCAACCTTGAATGCTTGATTGTTTGAACATTACCCCTAGAGTGACACTAGGGTTGAGAGTTCTTGTTGGTAACCTTGTGAGTGAGTGACACACCACGAGCGTTAGACAAAGCTAGGTTGGAGAGGGTTGAGAGGGCGAGTCGAGAGGTACATGAGCATCCCCTTTCCCCTCCGACGTGATAGATTCTACCTCTGTTCCTCAAGTTTTTTGCGGCTATAATAGAGTGAATGGTCTAAGGGATGAACCTCCGCTGGGGCCTAGTTGCGCGTGCAATGGAGTGAAGCGTTGACGTGATCTTAGTATGTAGGGCTTAATTGTGGCTAGGGACCTTCCGCCTGCACCAAAGGGTTAGGTCTAAATCTAGGAAGAGATTTATCACTTGGAATCCCTAGAGCTCATTGCAACTCTATGCGAGTGCGAGGTGTTGAGATTGTTCGAATTCTCCTCCGGGACATGTGTAGAGTTAGGCATAGTTGACCTTAGATTTTGGGACTATGTATGTAAGGATTTCCACGACTCACCACTGCATTGATTAGGAAGCATAATAGAGAGTTCTTGCACTTGAAGCGATTATCCTAGGTGAAGCATCATCCGAGTACCCCATCTTTATCGATTACCTTGCCTCCTCCTTACTTTTGCTCTCTTACTTGTTGCTTTTAATTTCTGAGAATTGAATCATTACCACACTTATCATTGTTGATACTCCACATAGCTAAGAATCAAATTAAGTGTCTTTACTCCCTACTCCCTGTGGATTCGACCCCGCTCATCCGGGATTATTACTTCGACAAACCCGTGCACTTGCGGGATATAAGCAAGGGGACCTTGTCAACTACTTGCACTGGGTGTGGTGGAGGACATGCTCCCTCCGATTGCCCAATCTCCATTGGTGATGCATCTTCAGTTGAGAATGTGGATTTTGTGGGTAATGCGATGAGAAATCAAGGGAATCCGTATAGCAACACCTACAATCTATGTAGCAAAATACTGTATCAGGTACTGTTCACGGCTGGGTGAAGAAGTAGTTATCCAGATAAGCCACACGGGCGTGTAGAAATTCCACACGCCTGTGCGTTAATTCCACACGGTCCGTGTGAAATATTCACATGGGCGTGTGGATTCCCGATTCCAGACCTAACTAAGGTCGATTTCAGCCCCGATTTCAGGATTCTTTTTTCTTCATCTTTTTCCCAACTTGAGAGAGGGTTGCGGCTAGGGTTTCGAAAGGTATTGGTTAAGGATTGTGAGAGGTTCTACGGCTCTGACATCGCGCTTTGTTTGGAAGAAGGTTAGTGGGAGAGTTTTTATCGGCACCGATCCGGCGAGGTGTATCCTAGGCCGGACAAAGGGATCCTTGGACGAGTAGAGAATTCTCCATAAGACCATTGTCACGACCATCGAGGGGGTTTTTTTATGGATTTTTTGTTTTTACATTCGATTTTCATTGATTGTAATTAACTCCATGGAGAGCTAAACCCCCTAGTGGGTGCTTAGATTGTGAACCCTAGGATGTAATTGTTTCTTTGAACCTTTTTATTATGCTTCCATTAATTGATGTTTTTATTGAGTTCCAATCTTGAATGCTTTGATTGTATGAATACTCCCTTAGAGTGACACTAGGGTTGAGAGTTCTTGTTGGTAACCCTTGTGAGTGAGTGACACACCACGAGAGTTAGACAAAGCTAGATTGGAGAGGGTTGCGAGGGTGAGTCGAGAGGTAGCGAAGCATCCCCTTTCCCCTCCGGTATGATTTTATGGGTGCCATTTGGATTGTGAAGATAAGATTAAAGAAATCTTTTAAAAGGGGTGATGAAGAGAAAGAAGAAGGTGGGGGATTAGAGAAAAAATCTTAGAGAGAAAAAAAAGAATTGATAGAGAAGACCGGATGTGCAGATCTCTCTCTTCCCGTTTTCATATATATATATATATATATGTATGTAAAAAAAGAAGCAAAAAAAACTCTTGCTACCATCGTTGATGCCTATGTCGCTTGCCGCTCACCGTCACCGTTGTTGCCATCACCGACACCGTCGTCGTTGCTGCTTGAGTGGCTGAGATGATGCCGCCAAGCATGCTTGCTGCTGTTGCCTGCCATTACTGCTATCATTACGCATTGTTGCCATCGCCATCACCGACACCGTCGTCGTTGCTGCTTGAGTGGCTGAGATAATGCCACCAAGCATGCTTGATGCTCTCACTGCCGTTGTTGTAGCCATTGCTGTCCTTCATGCTTCTTCCTCTTCCTCTGACATGCTCCTAAATGAGTCTGAGCTTAACCTTGATCTCATTCGTTGTGCAAAGATCTTCCATTTTTGTTCTATTAGCCTCAATGTGTGCTGCTAAGGAGACCGGAATTCTTTTCTTTTATGACCCTAATGTGAGGCTTCCACTATGGCTTTAGCATGATATTGCCCCCTTTGGTTTTATCAGCCCAGTGAAGGTACTTGGTAGCTGGAGTTGTTATTGATGCTGCCATTGAGCAAATTGCAAAGTGGGAACAGGGGCCATTGCTCAAAATCAAAGCAAAACTGAAAGCAGCTCAGTCTATGCCTATGGAAGCAGTGCTTCTCGCTCTTGTTTGCACTTGTTCAGACCCAAAGAAAGTCATTTGGATTTTTAAGAAGTACTTCAGGATTAATGAGTTTGAAGTGTGGCAAGGTCTTGTGGATTTATACCCCAGCTGTTTTCTTTAGAGAGAAGGTGAAACATGCTTGGAGAAGGCTAAAGCCATTGCATGTTTAAGGTTGTAAGCGTGAAGCCCACAGAGAGGCTCTAGAAGCCATGTTTGCTCTGGAAAAAAGGCTCTAAAGCTTTGCCCGTCGGACTATCCTTCCTAATGGATGCTCATTGCTCTGAAAGTTAAACCCACAAACAGGATGGCCTGGTCTAATATATATTTATGAGTTTTTTTAAAAAAAAGATTGTGGGGGTCCAAATATATTTTAAATAAAAAAAGAAGCATGCTTCTCCACATGGGTGAGAAACATGCATGACCAAAAAAAAATGCATGTAAGCATGACAAAAAAAAAATGATGATAAAAATAATATAAAATAATAAAATAGGAAGCATGCATATCAGGCCACCATTAAAAAAAAAATGATGAAAAACATTAATGATAAAAAAAATGATGAGAAGCATGCTTGCATATTTAAAGAAGAATTTAAAAAATAAAAAAATAAAAAAATCGTGGGACACTCAAGGACAATGCAGAACTATTCATTCTATCATAATTATGCGTGACAAAAAAAAAATATAATACAAGAAGTTAGTTATGGTGATGCAGCATTCTCATGCGCATTAAAAAAATGATTGAAAATTAAGAAAAGCATGCATACGTCTGAGAAGCTTGTCATGCTTGCATTCATAAATAAATGAGAAAAAAAGCATGCATACGGACATGGCCAAAAAAATAAAATAATAATAAAAAAAAATAAAATAAAAAAATGGATGAGAAGCATGCATAAAAAAATAAAAAATAAATTAATAAAATTAATAAAATAAAAAAAATTGGGAAAGCTGCAAATAAACAAATAAAAAAAGATAAAAAAAAATATACATGATAAATGATACATTACAGTGATGGGAGAGAAAGAATGAGAAGCGTTGATTGTGTCAGAGGAGCATGTCATGCATACATATGGGCATAATATAAAATAAAAAAAAATAAAGAGAAAAAATTCATTATATACATGCACACGTGCATGAGATAAAAGTTGAGAAAGCATGAAAAAATGATGAAGTAAAAAAGTGGGAAGTATGCATGCCATATAATCACATGCCCTCTAATAAATAAATAAATAAATAGAGCCCACTATGATAACTGTGGATTAAAAAAAAATTAAAAAAAAATCTGAAAAAGATATGCCGGCAAATAGATAGCAGAGGAAATATGCACTGTATGCATGGAGAAACTTTATCCTGGGGCAACCAAAAAAAAAATAAATAAATAAAATAATAAATGCTAATCTCGAAGCAGCAACAAGTGTGCTTATCTTGAGGTGGTGACTAAATTTGCCTCAAGGCATCAATAAAAAATATTTTTTTTTAAGGTGGCAGCAAAGTATGCAACACGGTGATAAGGCACAAGCAATGGTGACTTATTCATCTTGAGACGACGAAAAAAAATTATTATAAAAATATATAAATTTTAAGGCGGTCGTGAGATATTCATTTCAAGACAACAATCCGACATGCAATGTAATGCTGACACATATGCAGCGACATACATGATATACATAATCAAAACCAAAGAAACCAAGTCAAGACTCAAGATATGAAAAGAGTCAATATTTAAAAAATCCATAAAAAATCGACAATTGAACTCAATGGTCTAAGGACATCAAAAGTCGAAGACCCAAAGAACTTCACAAGTCAATATTAAAAAAATCTATAAAAAATCGACAATTGAACTCAATGGTCTCAGGAGATCAAAAGTCGAAGACCCAAAGAGCTTCACAAGTCAATATTAAAAAATCCATATAAATCGACAATTGAACTCAATGGTCTCAAGACATCAAAAGTCGAAGATCCAAAGAGTTTCACAAGTCAATATTTGAAAAATTATAAAATAAATAAAATAAATAAATAAAAATCGATAATTGAACTCAATGGTCTCAAGACATCATAAGTCGAAGACCCAAAGAATTTCATAAGTCAATATTTAAAAATCTATATCGACAACTGAACTCAACAGTCTCAAGACATCAAAAGTCAAAGACCCGAAGAGTTTCACAAGTCAATATTTAAACAAAAAAAATCATATAAATTGACAATTGAACTCAGTAGTCTCAAGACGTCAGAGGTCAAAGACTCAAAGAGTTTCACAAGTCAAGAAGAGAGCTTCGCAAGCATGACAGTCGAAGTTTATGGAAAGTCAAACCAAGTTTGTGATTCATTAACAAGAGAATCTACAGCTTGAAATTCAGATCAAATATAAGATGCAAAATCAGATGTTCAAGTTTTAAAAAAAAATCAACAAATGAGCTCAACAACCTCAAAATTAAAGTGTTGAAGAGTTCATAAGTTGCCAAAAGTTTCACAAGAATGAAGGCCGAAGCTTACAAAAATCAAATCAAATTCCAAATCAAAATCCAAGATGCAAGTCCAAATATCCAAGTTTCAAGTTTCAAACAAATCGACAAATGAGCTCAACAACCTCTAGACTAAAGTGTTGAAAGAGTTCATAAGTTGCAAAAAAGTTTCACAAACATAAAAGTCGAAGCTTATGAAAAGTCAAAATCAAGTCTATGGGTCATCAACATGGAGAAGTCATTCAAATCAAATTCAAGATGCAAATCAAATCCAAAATGCAAAATGTCCAAGACACAATTTCACAGATGATTTCAAAGTTCTTGTATCTTCGATGAAATTTATGAATTCGTATTTATTGAAATGAATGAAAATAGATTGTCACAATCTGTTTCCTTATTCACACCTATTTCTTCATCGGAGGTTCCTGCGACAATGTCCAGGGTAATTAACATTAAGGACTTGCCTTTAATGGAAGTCATGAACCCATAATCTCTTGAAGTCATAAAAAAAATTAAATTTGATTTGTGATCCATTTATTTTTAACCGGTTTAACCCTAATCAAAGGCCAGGTAAAAAAAAAGGAGCCCACAATATGTACACACAAGTATGTATTTAAATAAAGCAAACAACCAAACAAACACCATATGTATAAAAATAATAAAAACAAAAGAAAATAATAAATAAAATAAATAGTAATAATAAAATAAAACTCCAAAATTAATAAAAACATACAAAAAAAAAATTATATATATATGCACATAAATTTTAAAATACCATAGATATATATAGAAAGACAATAAATCTATTTATTTCACTGTTTTAAAATGATTTATTAAAAAAATAAAATAAAAGCTATTATTTGTATTGATAGAGAACGGGTTAGTGTGGGACCCGCTAAAAATAAATAAATAAATAAATAACCGTCAATCAAACCCAAACAAATGAGAATCTCTTTCCCCAATTCAATAGCCTTAGATTCATGCATTTGGTTTATATTCTTGATAAAGTTTGGAAGATCCATGTTCAAATGCCTTGTAAATGGTAAATATTTTTAATCAACACCCTCACATATTAACAATGTTTTCTATCAATTAATCAAAAGAACAAAAAGAATAAAAGAAAATAAATAAATAATATATATATATATATATATATAATATAAAACTAATGAAACAAAACAAATCATAGTATATAAAAATGAACAAATACTTGTTCTTGATTAGTTAATGAATCTCAACAATGCAATATCATGATACCCCATCACCACAATTAAGTTCTCACCGGAGTTTGGACACCATGCCGGCATTCTGATAATAGTGGATGTGCCACAACTGTTATTTTGTGTTTTTTAGAGGTGTATTTCTTTAAATATATATACATATACATAAAGTATGATATAAATATAAAGTGTGTGTATATTATATATATATATATATATATATAAAGTGTGTGTATATATATATAAAGTCGAACACTCTCATTTGCCCAAAAAAAAAAATCAATTGACCAACTAATAGGAGATGGCCATATGTTCTTACCAAAAGAGTTTGAAAGTTAAAATTTTTAGGGGATAATTTTAATATATACTAGTAGGGTGGCCTGCGCTAAAGCTGCGGGTATCTTTAAATATATAAATAATTTTTTTCATAAATTAGAGTCAATAAAGATAAATGATGTCTGATGATAATAAAATTTGGCATTGCTTTATTTTAAAATAAATTTACATATAAAGTTTTTACATAAGTAGGTTCTAAAATAATATTGGAGAAGAAAATTAAAAAATTGTAATAATTGAAAAAATATTGCATAAAAAGCTCTATTTGCATTTTCCATGAAAATAATCAAACAAAAAAAATATCTTGAATTCCTATTCACACATAGCTTTCAATATTCTTCTTCTCTTCATTTAAATAGTACAAACTTAAAACCAACAAACTCAAATTTTACATCAAAATTTAAGCAAACATATGTAAATTTTTTTTAAAAAAAGGAAAATAGTGCTTCAACTCTTCTTCTTTAAAATGTAATATTTGTCAACAAAAACAAAACAACAATATCAAATATTCAATCTAAATTCAATTTGGGAATAAATTGAGTTCTTCTTTTCTTTAGTCTCATACCTCTTATTAAAAAAATTTTAATAAAAAAATCAAGGGAAATAAATAAAAGAAAATATCACCATCTCTAATTCTCCTTAATCTTTTCTTTATTCTTATATTTATTCCTTCTTGAAATAAATTTTCTACTCCTACTTTTTTCTTATCACTTGAGATATTTTTTTTTAACATTAGTAAATAAAAAAAACAATTATCTTTAGATGCACTATACTGACATACTTATTGGTGAATCTAGATATATTGAAGCTATGACTTAGGAGCAGATTCTAGCTCCGATTGATATAATGATTCTAGCTTGAAGTCAAAATTATGATGATGACAATTTTGAAAGCGGAGAGAGTGGTTATGGTGAGTTAGGCGGCTGATCAGAAGAAGTCAGGATTGGAGGAGAAATTATCTAAGACATCGAATGTGCTGACACCATCGGTGATGGCAAAGCTGACACACAAGGAGAGGATGATGTTCCAGTGGAGTTTCTTGCATTTGTTCTCATATTTGAGTTTTTATCTAGGTTTGCTTTTATTTGGAATTGTGAATAAAGGGTTGCCATCATCGCATGTATTAATTACATTATCATTTATCAACAACAACAACAACAAGAATAATAGTAATAATAATAATAATAATAATAATAATAATAATAATAATAATAATAATAATAATAATAGAAAAATCATAGAGTGAAAAAGATGCAGTTGCATGGGCGTGCTTTGATGAACATGTGATTGTTAAGCTATTTATTTTAAAAAGTTATTTAAATATTCTTACAAAAATCTTATTAAATTATAACATAATAAATAACATAACTGACACTATATTATAACATCACGGTGTTGATGAAAAGTATGAGAAACAATGCAATTGTTATTACAGATATAAGACAACTATTATGAGCATTGATTTTTTAATGATTGTCCTCACCATGGGAAAAAATATTATTTACATAAATATTTTTTTTTCAAGTGAGACAAATAAAAATCTTTTTTCTACTTACATCCATCCAAATCTAGATCATGTTTTAGGTTATAAATTTATTGAATATCTAAAATATCTTACTCTATTTTGTAGGTTTAGATAACTTATATTAATATTTATACATTTACATATTATGATAATAAAGTAACTTATGATCCAAATTAGCTTCATTGAAAGGACAATAAGATAAATCTCAATTTTTTATGTAATTAAGGTTTTATTATTTGTTTAGTAACTAAAACAAAAGACGCTCATGAAATATTTTATAGCAAGTTGTGAAAGTTCTAAATTTGCATTAAAGGAGAGTTTTGAAACATTGCAATATTTGACAAAACATTGAAGTATAAAAAACCAAAATTTACATTTTCCTTTGAACAAATTAAACAAAAAATTACTACAAAATTATTTTTTAATAAAAAAATAATTATGAAACCCACTCCAAACATACCTTTCAATTTTTTCTCCTTTGCATCTAAAACAAAAGGCAAAAACCAAAAAACTCAAAGCTTGAATTAAAATCCAAGCAAAACATTTAAAAGAAAAAAGAAAAATGGTACTTAAGTTCTTCTCTTCAATCTAATACTTGTCAACAAAAATAAAACAAACAAAATCAAATGTTGAATCAAAATTTAATGGAAAAATATAAAACAAAACAACCAAAAAAATTGAAAGAAAGTGGTACCTCTCTTGAGCCCTTCTCTCTAATCATATATCCCTTAGAAACAAAAACAAAACAATATATATATATATATATATATTCAAACTTTTAATCAAAATTCAAGAAAAAATAATGAAAAAAAATAATACCTTTGTTGATCTCACCTTCTCCCTATTCTTATCTCTCTTATGAAATAAATTTTTCATAATGAATACACAAATATATATATATATATATATACAAAATCAGTTCTCTTTGGATGAACTACACCGAGATACTTTGCCTTGGAGAACCTAGACATGATGGATATCAGACTGAGAAGAGATTCCAGCTTCAATGTGTTGATTGAAGAACAATGAAATCTCTTAAGACCTTTGAACCTAGGCATGTTGAAAGCTTTGATCAGAAGCAAGGCTAGGTTCTAGAAATGCTTGTTTGATGTGGAAGAGATGCTTGGATGATTATCATATAATATAACAATACAATGTATAAGTACACTACCTATATAATATGACAATAATATTTAAAAGAATGTGGAGCCCGTGAAAAAAAATCAAACCAAAACCCAATTGCAAAGTCACACTTGCCTCCTCTTAATA
Source organism: Dioscorea cayenensis subsp. rotundata (assembly GCF_009730915.1). Classification (NCBI taxonomy): domain Eukaryota; kingdom Viridiplantae; phylum Streptophyta; class Magnoliopsida; order Dioscoreales; family Dioscoreaceae; genus Dioscorea; species Dioscorea cayenensis. The sequence continues at coordinate 29,571 of NW_024086791.1, forward strand.
ATATTTAATGATAATTATTATAACAATAATGACAGTGACAAATACCTATATATTTTTTTTAATGAGATTGAAAGAGACCATTTGAGAGTTATTGATTGATAATGTAACATAACAATATAATGCATGATTGCACTACCTATATAATTAAACAATGATAAATAAAACTATGTGGAGCCCGTGAAAAAAAAAATCAAAGCAAAACCCAATTGCAAAGTCACATTTGCCTCTTTTAATAATATTTAATTATAATTATCAGAATAATAGTGACGATAACAAAGATCTATATATGTTTCTAATGAAATGGAAACAAAAGTTAGAGAGTTATTAAATGAACCTGTAGAACGCCACATCTTTTGTTAAGAATGCTACATATGTCAATTAATAAGAACATTAGGGGATTCATATATGTTTAACTTGTTCTTCCACTTTTTATTTAATAAAATTATCCACCATCCATTCTATTTTTAAAAAAATAAGGGAAAAAAATTTATAGGATATGTTGGTCATAATCATAACTAAATTATTAATAAGCAAAATTAATATTTTTAATCGCTAAATATTGATTCTTGTAATTTAAAAAAAAATGAAACAATTGTTTATTAGCTAAAAAAAAATCAAGCATGTGAAGACCATCAAATATAGAATTAATATGAATTAATTCTATTTAAAAATATATAGTGTGCCACGTGTTGAATCCTAACATCATCAAGGGATAGAATTAATATATAGTATAGATATAAAATAATTTTCATGAATTATTAGTTATCAAATAAATATTTGATGGGAAAAATAAAAAAAACAATTGTCAATCCCTTATTTGGAAGAAATAGAATATCGGGAAAACCCCAAACTTGACAAAATTACATATATACACTTCAATTTATTAGAAAAAAATAAAAAAATCAAAGGATGAAAAGGCCTCTTAAATAAACATTGACCCGCCCAGGTTATAAAAGCCGGCTGGTTCACCGGGATTGACCGATTTAAAGCGGGTCAAATCGGGTCAAAGCATGTTGATTGCATAAATGGTTTAATTAGAGGCATGGACCGGTTTAAGTACCAGGTAACCGGGTCAATAGGTCCGATCACCGAGCCAGCCCGGGTTTAATAATTATAGTTCAAAATAGTAAAAATTTGAAACTTCAGGGACTCCTTGTAAAAATAATGGCAAGCAACAGTGTTTAAAGCGTAATTTTATTTAAATATTTACAAAATAAAGTGTTGTTGATAAATACTGCAAATAATGAGGGGGTAATCAAAAAAATAAAATGTTTAAACATCAAGATCCAAGATGCATGAAGACTTAATCTGGACCATCAATCGTGTTTCGACATCGAGATTTTAGAGATATAAAGACCGATGCTGAAACAAAACAAAATTCCTACTCTGAAGCTCAAGAGTGGAGATCAATGGCGGAAAGCAAGAGCCGGTATCAAACCCTAAGGGCTTGCTTGGGAAAGGTGAAGGAGTTGTTCATAATGGAAGGTAGGGTAGGGTAAAGTAAGGGAAAATGAAGTTTTTAAGTTATACTTTGTTTGGGAGAAAGGTAAGGCAAATAGAGGTTACCAAACCTTGTAATGTTTGGATTGAAGGTAATAGAGGGTAAGGTTTTATGGTAATATTACTAAAATACCCTTTTAAGAAAAAATACCCTTCTAGGAAAAAGACATATAAGACATAATTATGTAAAACTATCTACTAATTATGGCAAATACATTAATTTGACACCACATTAATTATGACCCCACAAATATTTGACAAACACTACCTCATTAAATTAATTATATCACCACAAACACAAATATTTGTCACCACATTAATTATGTCACAACAAACTATCTACTAATCATCATTTAGTCAGTTTTTAATAAAATATTTACATAAACACTTAAATTATCACTGACACTATAATTTTTTTATAAAATTAAAAATTCTAAAAGCATAGAGACGGAACAGCTCAATGAATGGACATCAATGTGAGCAATACAAATCTTAGAATGAAATGTGAGCAGTCACAACTAATGTAAATCAAAATCAAATTAAGAAAAAAATTAAGCTGCAGGAATGTAAATCAAAATCAAATTAAGAAAAAAATTAAACTGCAGGAATGTAAATCAAAATCAAATTAAGGAAAAAATAAACTGCATGAATGTAAATCAAAAACAAATTAAGAAAAAAATTAAACTGCAGGAATGTAAATCAAAATCAATACTAGTATAATGAAATGAAGTCTTCCAAACATTATTATTAGAAAATCAAACCTCCAGAAATGTAAATTAAAATCAAATTAATGAAAAATTAAAACAACCATCCAAACAATACTTCTAGAATAAAATGAAGTCATTGGAACCAATTTTGAGAAGTTTTAAAGCTACATATAGAGTCTTATAACATCAAAAACATCAAAAACAAGTTCAATTGTTCATGACCACTACTAGAGTCTTTTAACATTCACTAATGCGGGTCATCACCATAACCCAACCAACTCAACAATAAAGACTAGCATTCCTTGGTTGGGCATCTAATTAAACCTTCTAATAACTTAGAATCTTCGATAAGAAACCTGTAAGATTTGCAAAGAATAAGGTGTGAGATCCCTAAATCTTTACAAGCTTTGGCATGAACATTTGAACTTGATTTTCTCTTTGACATATTTCAAGCTACATCAATAAGAAAACAAAATTATTAATAACAATAGCTTATAAAAAAAGTTTGCCAGAAGGCACACAATGAAATAAAATAAACCCATTTAACAACAATTCAAAAACAACATCACCCACTTAACAACATCATCAATTTAACAACAATGCAAAAACAACATCACCCATTTAACAACAATGCAAAAACAATAACACCCATTTAACAATATCGTCCATTTCACAACAATGCAAAAACAAAATCATCCACTTAACAACATCATCCATTTAACAACATCCATTTAACAACAATGCAAATACAACATCATCCATTACATCAACAACATCATCCATTTAACAATGCACCAATTGTTAGGGATATAGTTGATATGCCCTAGACCCAATCTCTTATGTAATAATTTGAATACATTTCGAACAATGCAGTTTGTTTAATATATATTGCTTTATTTTATCATGTTAAGTGTTTAATATGATAATGTCCTTGATTAAATTAAGAGACTTTTCATTATAATGGAGATCATAATAATGAGAGTTAAGTCTTTAACTATTTAATCTAAACAAGGTTCTTGGTTACGGGATCATTAAGAATAGGACGTTAGTGATCTGTTTTGATCAATATATGTGTGATAGTGTCTATAAGATAAAGATTAGTTCATCTCATTAACTAAATCACATATATAGATGATGCATATGAAGATATGATCATTGAACTGACTCAATTGAGGATTCCTAATGGTTAATTTTCCCATAAACTGTCAATAGGATATTATCTTGAAGAATGAGATATAATAGTTCCTTTGACATGAGATCATCATAGTAATTAACAAGTTATTTATCATACTTTGATTCTGGACATCTACTGTCTTAGGGCAATAGTTGAAAAGATATTGGGTATGATTAAATACTTGTAGAATTAATGATTGATCAAGATGGAATCTGTTAACTCTTGGTAATGAGTTTGAGCTCTATGTTGTCATTATTTATAACGACTATATTAAGTCCTTGGCCAAGGCAATTGAATGAAGAAGAAAAGAGTTTCTTAAGTCATTCGTTGGTCGGTTATGATTGACATGAAACATAGTTGGTAACCTATTGGGATTTGACAGTCCAACCATATCCTAGGGTTGACCTGGGGCTTTATAGACAGAAGGAAAATATTACATTATTCTTCAACGGGTTCTTGAGAATATTTATATATTTCATGCTATCCGGTCGTTAAGGAGTGTTGCTAGACACCAACCTTGATTATTAAATTAGTATGACTAATTTGATACCGGCTTAGCATTGAACCTATGGGGTCACAGACTAGCGAGTGTTCTAATCTTTGCTAAAGGATTAATTATTTTATTATTTGATAATTACATAAGATTATTTGATTAATCAAATAAATTAATTAATTAATTAGTCCAAATGGAATATTATTATTTTCTTTACTAGCATAGAGAATATAATTAATATTAAAGGACAAATTGAATGATGATTGCATGTGATGGTTATGGTTTTGGGAAAACCAAAAGCCACATGAATGCTTGATGGTTATGGTTTTGGGAAAACCAAAAGATGGTTAAAAAAATAATAAAAATGAAAAACAAAAAACCAAAGGTTTGGAAAATATACGCAAGGCCTCATACATTGGCTTAAAAAGATAGAGATGAAAAGTTAGGAAGAGATTTTTTCATTCAAGTGAGAGTAAACAAAGCTACATTCCATCAAGAGAGTTTTGACTCTCAATCAAGTGAGTTTTGAGAGTCAAAAGCTATTATTCAAGTTGTCCGTTGATTCCATTTTGTCAAAGGGTTGATAGCAAAGGTTGGTCTCGGTGTGGATACGCATAGAGTATTCGCATTATCGAAGCGGTTTTGAGCGAAAAGAAAAAGGGAATCTGCTTCAAAAGGTATGTTTTAGATTCGATCTATTACTAGTTAAATCAATTTTAAATACAAATAGATCCGCCATTGGATTATTTCACCTTCCGCTGCATGTTTTGAACACCGAATAATCCTTCAGTGGTATCAGTGTCTTTGTGTTTAAAACTTCTTTAATTTTTTGCAAGAAGCTATTTTATATATGATATAATAATTTATTCTTGCTTCAAGTTATTTGATACATGTTGCTAAAAGATTGTTTTAAGCATGTGAAACTTTGTTTATTTACTACATGCTTGTTCATTATATAATTTTTGAATTATATGTTGCATATATATGTAAATTGATTTAGAACAAGTATTGCATGGCTAACAAGATCACCATGTTATTAAAAGGTTGTTTTAATAACGTATTCCCTTCCACTAAAATTGAGTTCTTAAATAATAAGATATAAGATATTCTATTATATAGCTTTCCATCAAATAAATATTTTTTATTTTATTTCTTGTTTATAAGGAGCGGCCTGACAACCAGGAGACTTATAGTTCAAAAAATAAAAATAAAATTATTTATTGCATAAGATGTATGTAATGGAAAGAATTATTTATTTTTATACTATGCGCCTAGACTACCCGGGGGAGGGAGTATGAAACTTAATAAGTTCTTTGTCATTATGATGGTTGAACTCAACTATGCCAATAGGATCGACCTGACAACCAGGGTACTATTATTGGGCATGGAGCTATTTAAGGAAGTTGTATAGAGATACAATTGGTATGGATACCTACCTTGAAAATATGTATGAGAAACGACTTGACAACCAAGGGGCTTATTCATATTGTTTGAGGATTCCTTTACTCAACTAAAATGAATTAGAGATTTCTAAAACTATTATGAGGGTGCATAGTTTATTAGTGGGAACATCATTTAGATAAAAGTCCATGTCTTTATGATATCTATAAATGTGTTCTTATATTGTTGTATTTTCCTTCTTAATATTAGATTTGTCAATATGTCTGCTTTATCACTGCGCGGCATACTTGATGCCAACAAGTTGGTTGGGCCTAATTTTGATGCATGGTACTGAAATTTGAGAATTGTTCTCATGCACCAAAAACTTATTGATGCGATCGATAAGCCTGCCAAAGAAATCCCTTCCAAGGATGATCCTGAAGCTACTAAGGATTATCAGAAATTCTTGGAGAATCGTCTTACCGTTGAATGCATCATTCTTGCTTCTATGAGTTCTAAACTCCAGAGGAAACATCAGGGTATGGAACCATCTGCTATAATCGAACATCTTAAGAAGATGTTTGGTGCGCAAAGCAGAACAGCTAGATACCAGCTATCTAAGGCTTTATTTGGATCCAAGTTGACTGTAAACTCTCCAATTGGGCCTCATGTACTCAAAATGATTGATCTCATTGAAGAACTTGAGAAGTCAGCTTGCACACTTGGAAAGGAGCTTTCTCAAGATTTGGTCTTGCAGTCACTATACATGAGTAACTTTCACAATTCATTATTAATTTCAATATGAATAAATTGGATTGTGATCTTCATGAGATGCTCAATATGTTGATTGATTATGAGAATCAAATAGCATCTGAGAAGAAGAAAGGAACTGTCATGTTGGTCGGCAACTCTTCTAATAAGAAAAATAAGGGCAAGGGAAAACCTAAAAGGAAGCCCAATGCGCCTAAGGGTGGTGTGACTAAACCCAAAGGCAAAGAGGGCAAAGCTGACCAATCTGATGCTGAATGTTTCTTCTGTAAGAAGAAAGGACATTGGAAGAGGAATTGCAAGGAGTATCTTGCATCACTAAAGGACAAGAAACAAGGTGAGACATTGATGAAAAATGTTTTCATGATTTCTTTAACTACTACTGATTCTTTACTATGGGTATTAGGTACTGGTAGTAGTTTTAACATTTGCAACATGTTACAGGGACTACAGATAAGTAGGAAGTTAAAGAAAGGAGAAGTGAATCTACAAGCTGGGAATGGTGCAAAAGTTGTAGTCCTAGCTGTGGGTTCAATTTCACTTATGTTGCCTACGGGCAAAATATTCATGTTGGATGATTGTTATTATGTAACTAAATTTGTTTTGAACATAATTTCAGTTTCTATGTTGAACTTGTATGGTTTTTCGAATTGTTTTTTATGATAACATTTGCTCTATTTATCATGGTGATGATTTATATGTGCATGGTTGTCTCCAACATGGTATTTATGTTCTACATAATATGAATGGTAATTCAATTATTATGCATGTTTCTAGTCTTAAGAAGAAAAGAGATGATCAAGTAAATCAAACATATCTTTGGCATTGTAGGCTTGGTCATATTGGAGAGAAAAGAATTTACAAGTTGCACAAGGAAGGTTACCTTGACAAGTATGATTATGAATCATATTCAACTTGTGAATCTTGTCTCAAAGGAAAGATGACCAAATCTCCATTTACTGGAAGTGGAGAAAGAGCCTCCGAATTATTGGGACTAATTCATACAGATGTTTGTGGGCCCATGAAAATTCAAGCCTGAGAAGGATATTCTTATTTTATCACCTTCACTGATGATATGTCTAGATATGGGTTTGTGTATCTTATGAAACACAAATCAGAGTCTTTTGAAATGTTCAAAAGATTTCGTAGTGAAGTTAAGAAACATACTGGTAGAGGTATTAAAGTACTGAGGTCTGATAGAGGAGGAGAATATATGAGTGATGACTTTACTAGTTATTTCATAGAGAATGGGTTTCTCATCACAATGGACACCTCCAGGAACGCCACAACACAATGGTGTGTCTGAAAGAAGGAATCAAACCTTATTAGATATTGTGAGATCCATGATGAAGTTCACTGATCTTCCAATAAACCTGTGGGGATATGCTTTGGAAACTGCAGCATACTTACTAAACAAAGTACCCACTAAGTCAGTCTCTACAACACCATATGAGACATGGAAAGGACGCAAACCGAGCCTTAAGCATGTTAAATTTTGGGGTTGTCCAGCTTATGTTAAGAGATTGCATTCAGACAAACTCGACTCAAGATCTGATAAGTGTAGATTCATTGGATATCCGAAAGAAACAATGGGATATTATTTCTATCATCCTTCTGACCGTAAGTTGTTTGTGGCTAGAGGTGCAACCTTTTTAGAAAGGGAATTCCTTTTAGAAGGGAATCATGGTGAAGAAATAGAATTTGATGAAGTTCAAGAAACCAATGAATCAACTCAGGATCATGAGTTGAAAGTTAAGCAACCTTTATTAGATGTTTTGAAGATGTCGAAGGTGTTGCCATCTTCAGTGGTTGAAGTTCAAGAAACAGTCGTAGCTCATGAACAGGTTCATGAATCGGTTCAAGAACAAGTTGAACAACAACCAAATCTAGTACAAGGTGATCAAGTTGTACATGAACCTCTAAGAAGGTCTACTCGTCAACATCGTGTAACAAAAAGATTGAATCTTATGGTGCAAGATAATGTGGTTGATCATTTTGATGATGACCCAAGGACCTACGAAGAGGCTTTACAGAGTTCAGACTATGAGAAATGGCAAATGGCCATGGAATCTGAAATTGAATCCATGAAGGTCAACAAAGTGTGGACTTTGGTTGAGGCTTCACAGGATATAAAACCTATTGGTTGTAAATGGGTTTTCAAGAAAAAGATTGGAGCAGACGGATTGGTAGAGACCTATAAAGCCCGTCTAGTTGCTAAGGGATACCGTCAAAAAGAAGGAATAGACTATAATGAAACTTTTTTTCCTGTAGCAATGCTCAAATCGATTAGGATTCTGCTTGCTATAGCAGCATACTATGATTATGAAATGTGGCAACTAGATGTGAAAACGGCTTTCCTTAATGGTGAGCTGGAAGAGGATGTGTACATGACACAACCGGAAGGTTTCACATCTCCGCCTGATCATAATAAAGTTTGCAAGCTTCAAAGGTCAATTTATGGACTAAAGCAAGCCTCTCGGAGTTGGAACATTCGCTTCGACAAGACAATTGAAAAGTTCAATTTTGTTAGATGCGAGGAAGAACCTTGTGTGTACAAAAGGATTAGTGGGAGCACAGTTATTTTCTTAGTGTTATATGTTGATGATATATTGCTAATTGGGAATTACATACCATCATTGCAAAATACAAAGATTTGGCTATCTGAACAGTTCTCCATGAAAGACTCGGGAGAAGCAACTTATATATTAGGAATAAAGATCTATAGAGATAGGTCTAAGAAGTTGCTTGGGCTTTCTCAGTCTATGTACATTGATACCATCTTTAAAAGGTATAACATGGAAAATTCCAAAAGGGGCTACCTACCGATTGGCATCGGAATTGCTCTCAGTAAGGAGGATTGTCCTCAAACTTCTAATGAGAGAGAGCATGAGTAGAATCCCATATGCTAGCGCGATGGGGAGCTATCATGTATACCATGACATGTACACGTCCTGATGTGGCTTATGCACTTGGAGTAGTCAGTCGATATCAGGCGAATCCTGGTGAGGAACATTGGAAAGTGGTTAAGAACATTCTTAAGTATTTAAGAAGAACTAAAGACCAATTCCTCATCTATGGAGAATCTGAGTTGAAACTAGAAGGTTACACTGATGCAAGTTTCGCTTTAGATAAAGATGATAGTTAATCTGTTTCTGGTTATGTTTTCACCTTAAATGGTGGTGCAGTGAGTTGGAAGAGTTCCAAGCAAGCTACGGTAGCTGATTCAGCAACCGAGGCAGAATATATAGCAGCTAGTGAAGCTGCTAAGGAAGCTGTTTGTATAAAGAAGTTCTTAACTGAACTTGGTGTTGTTCCTTCAATAGAAGGTGCCGTTCCACGCCATCGCTCAAGCAAAAGAGCCGAGATCACATAAAAAATCCAAGCATATTATGTGAAGGTATCACTTTATCAGAGAAATCATTGAGCGTGGAGACGTCAAAATTCAAAAGAATGATGGAAAGGAAAATGCAACAGATCCATTTACCAAGGTTCTTGGTGCAGAGGAGTTTGACAAGCACAAGTGGAAATTGGGAATGAAGTACATGACCGATTGGCTCTAGTGCAAGTGGGAGATTGTTAGGGATATATATAGTTGATATGCCCTAGACCCAATCTCTTATGTAATAATTTGAATACATTTCGAACAATGCAGTTTGTTTAATATATGGCTTTATTTTATCATGTTAAGTGTTTAATATGACAATGTCCTTGATTAAATTTGGAGACATTTCATTATAATGGAGATCATAATAATGAGAGTTAAGTCCTAAACTATTTATTCTAAACAAGGTTCTTGGTTACGGGATCATTAAGAATAGGACGTTAGTGATCTGTTTTGATCAATATATGTGTGATAGTGTCTATAAGATAAAGATTAGTTCATCTCATTAACTAAATCACATATATAGATGATGCATATGAAGATATGATCATTGAACCGACTCAATTGAGGATTCCTAATGGTTAATTTTTCCCATAAACCGTCAATAGGATATTATCTTGAAGAATGAGATATAATAGTTCCTTTTGACATGAGATCATCATAGTAATTAACAAGTTATTTATCATACTTTTGATTCCGGACATCTCTGTCTTAGGGCAATAGTTGAAAAGATATTGGGTATGATTAAATACTTGTAGAATTAATGATTGATCAAGATGGAATCTGTTAACTCTTGGTAATGAGTTTGAGCTCTATGTTGTCATTATTTATAACGACTATATTAAGTCCTTGGCCAAGGCAATTGAATGAAGAAGAAAAAGAGTTTCTTAAGTCATTCGTTGGTCGGGTTATGATTGACATGAAACATAGTTGGTAACCTATTGGGATTTGACAGATCCAACCATATCCTAGGGTTGACTCAGGGGCTTTATAGAGCGAAGGAAAATATTACATTATTCTTCAACGGGTTCTTGAGAATATTTATATATTTCATGCTATCCGGTCGTTAAGGAGTGTTGCTAGACACCAACCTTGATTATTAAATTAGTATGACTAATTTGATACCGGCTTAGCATTGAACCTATGGGGTCACAGACTAGCGAGTGTTCTTATCTTTGCTAAAGGATTAATTATTTTATTATTTGATAATTAAATAAGATTATTTGATTAATCAAATAAATTAATTAATTAGTCCAAATGTAATATTATTATTTTCTTTACTAGCATAGAGAATATAATTAATATTAAAGGACAAATTGAATGATGATTGCATGTGATGGTTATGGTTTTGGGAAAACCAAAAGATGGTTAAAAACATAATAAAAATGAAAAACCAAAGGTTTGGAGAATATCATGCAAAGGCCTCATACATTGGCTTAAAAAAGATAGAGATGAAAAGTTAGGAAGAGATTTTTTTCATTCAAGTGAGAGTAAACAAAAGCTACATTCCATCAAGAGAGTTTTTGACTCTCAATCAAGTGAGTTTTGAGAGTCAAAAGCTATTATTCAAGTTGTCCGATTGATTCCATTTTTGTCAAAGGGTTGATAGCAAAGGTTGGTCTCGGTGTGGATACGCATAGAGTATTCGCATTATCGAAGCGGTTTTGAGCGAAAAGAAAAAGGGAATCTGCTTCAAAAGGTATGTTTTAGATTCGATCTATTACTAGTTAAATGAATTTTAAATACAAATAGATCCGCCATTGGATTATTTCACCTTCCGCTGCATGTTTTGAACACCGAATAATCCTTCAGTGGTATCAGTGTCTTTGTGTTTAAAACTTCTTTAATTTTTTGCAAGAAGCTATTTTATATATGATATAATAATTTATTCTTGCTTCAAGTTATTTGATACATGTTGCTAAAAGATTGTTTTAAGCATGTGAAACTTTGTTTATTTACTACATGCTTGTTCATTATATAATTTTTGAATTATATGTTGCATATATATGTAAATTGATTTAGAACAAGTATTGCATGGCTAACAAGATCACCATGTTATTAAAAGGTTGTTTTAATAACGTATTCCCTTCCACTAAAATTGAGTTCTTAAATAATAAGATATAAGATATTCTATTATATAGCTTTCCATCAAATAAATATTTTTTATTTTATTTCTTGTTTATAAGGAGCGGCCTGACAACCAGGAGACTTATAGTTCAAAAAATAAAAATAAAATTATTTATTGCATAAGATGTATGTAATGGAAAGAATTATTTATTTTTATACTATGCGCCTAGACTACCCGGGGGAGGGAGTATGAAACTTAATAAGTTCTTTGTCATTATGATGGTTGAACTCAACTATGCCAATAGGATCGAGCGACAACTGGGGTACTATTATTGGGCATGGAGCTATTTAAGGAAGTTGTATAGAGATACAATTGGTATGGATACCTACCTTGAAAATATGTATGAGAAACGACTTGACAACCAAGGGGCTTATTCATATTGTTTGAGGATTCCTTTACTCAACTAAAATGAATTAGAGATTTCTAAAACTATTATGAGGGTGCATAGTTTATTAGTGGGAACATCATTTAGATAAAAGTCCATGTCTTTATGATATCTATAAATGTGTTCTTATATTGTTGTATTTTCCTTCTTAATATTAGATTTGTCAATATGTGCGCTTTATCAACTCTGCGGCATACTTGATGCCAACAAGTTGGTTGGGCCTAATTTTGATGCATGGTACTGAAATTTGAGAATTGTTCTCATGCACCAAAAACTTATTGATGCGATCGATAAGCCCCGCCAAAGAAATCCCTTCAAGGATGATCCTGAAGCTACTAAGGATTATCAGAAATTCTTGGAGAATCGTCTTACCGTTGAATGCATCATTCTTGCTTCTATGAGTTCTAAACTCCAGAGGAAACATCGGGGTATGGAACCATACTGCTATAATCGAACATCTTAAGAAGATGTTTGGTGCATAGCGAAACGACTAGATACCAGCTATCTAAGGCTTTATTTGGATCCAAGTTGACTGTAAACTCTCCAATTGGGCTTCATGTACTCAAAATGATTGATCTCATTGAAGAACTTGAGAAGTCAGCTTGCACACTTGGAAAGGAGCTTTCTCAAGATTTGGTCTTGCAGTCACTATACATGAGTAACTTTCACAATTCATTATTAATTTCAATATGAATAAATTGGATTGTGATCTTCATGAGATGCTCAATATGTTGATTGATTATGAGAATCAAATAGCATCTGAGAAGAAGAAAGGAAGCAGTCATGTTGGTCGGCAACTCTTCTAATAAGAAAAAAATAAGGGCAAGGAAAACCTAAAAAGGAAGCCCAATGCGCCTAAAGGGTGGTGTGACTAAACCCAAAGGCAAAGAGGGCAAAGCTGACCAATCTGATGCTGAATGTTTCTTTGTAAGAAGAAAGGACATTGGAAGAGGAATTGCAAGGAGTATCTTGCATCACTAAAGGACAAGAAACAAGGTGAGACATTGATGAAAAATGTTTTCATGATTTCTTTAACTACTACTGATTCTTTACTATGGGTATTAGGTACTGGCAGTAGTTTTAACATTTGCAACATGTTACAGGGACTACAGATAAGTAGGAAGTTAAAGAAAGGAGAAGTGAATCTACAAGCTGGGAATGGTGCAAAAGTTGTAGTCCTAGCTGTGGGTTCAATTTCACTTATGTTGCCTACGGGCAAAATATTCATGTTGGATGATTGTTATTATGTAACTAAATTTGTTTTGAACATAATTTCAGTTTCTATGTTGAACTTGTATGGTTTTTCGAATTGTTTTTTATGATAACATTTGCTCTATTTATCATGGTGATGATTTATATGTGCATGGTTGTCTCCAACATGGTATTTATGTTCTACATAATATGAATGGTAATTCAATTATTATGCATGTTTCTAGTCTTAAGAAGAAAAGAGATGATCAAGTAAATCAAACATATCTTTGGCATTGTAGGCTTGGTCATATTGGAGAGAAAAGAATTTACAAGTTGCACAAGGAAGGTTACCTTGACAAGTATGATTATGAATCATATTCAACTTGTGAATCTTGTCTCAAAGGAAAGATGACCAAATCTCCATTTACTGGAAGTGGAGAAAGAGCCTCCGAATTATTGGGACTAATTCATACAGATGTTTGTGGGCCCATGAAAATTCAAGCCTGAGAAGGATATTCTTATTTTATCACCTTCACTGATGATATGTCTAGATATGGGTTTGTGTATCTTATGAAACACAAATCAGAGTCTTTTGAAATGTTCAAAAGATTTCGTAGTGAAGTTAAGAAACATCTTTGGTAGAGGTATTAAAAGTCTTGAGGTCCGATGGGAGGGAGGAGAATATATGAGTGATGACTTTACTAGTTATTTCATAGAGAATGGGTTTCTCATCACAATGGACACCTCCAGGAACGCCACAACACAATGGTGTGTCTGAAAGAAGGAATCAAACCTTATTAGATATTGTGAGATCCATGATGAAGTTCACTGATCTTCCAATAAACCTGTGGGGATATGCTTTTGGAAAGCTGCAGCATACTTACTAAACAAAAGTACCCACTAAGTCGAGTCTCTACAACACCATATGAGACATGGAAAGGACGTAAACCGAGCCTTAAGCATGTTAAATTTTGGGGTTGTCCAGACTTATGTTAAGAGATTGCATTCGAGACAAACTCGAGCTCAAGATCCGATAAGTGTAGATTCATTGGATATCCAGAAAGAAACAATGGGATATTATTTCTATCATCCTTCGACCGTAAGTTGTTTGTGGCTAGAGGTGCAACCTTTTTAGAAAGGGAATTCCTTTTTAGAAGGGAATCATGGTGAAGAAATAGAATTTGATGAAGTTCAAGAAACCAATGAATCAACTCAGGATCATGAGTTGAAAGTTAAGCAACCTTTATTAGATGTTTTGAAGATGTCGAAGGTGTTGCCATCTTCGATGGTTGAAGATTCAAGAAAGCGATCGTAGCTCATGAGCAGGTTCATGAATCGGTTCAAGAACAAGTTGAACAACAACCAAATCTAGTACAAGGTGATCAAGTTGTACATGAACCTCTAAGAAGGTCTACTCGTCAACATCGTGTAACAAAAAAAGATTGAATCTTATGGTGCAAGATAATGTGGTTGATCATTTTTGATGATGACCCAAGGACCTACGAAGAGGCTTTTTCAGGAGTTCGAGACTATGAGAAATGGCAAATGGCCATGGAATCTGAAATTGAATCCATGAAGGTCAACAAAGTGTGGACTTTGGTTGAGGCTTCACAGGATATAAAACCTATTGGTTGTAAATGGGTTTTTCAAGAAAAAAAGATTGGAGCGAGTCGGATTGGTAGAGACCCTATAAAAGCCCGTCTAGTTGCTAAGGGATACCGTCAAAAAGAAGGAATAGACTATAATGAAACTTTTTCTCCTGTAGCAATGCTCAAATCGATTAGGATTCTGCTTGCTATAGCAGCATACTATGATTATGAAATGTGGCAACTAGATGTGAAAACGGCTTTCCTTAATGGTGAGCTGGAAGAGGATGTGTACATGACACAACCGGAAGGTTTCACATCTCCGCTGATCATAATAAAGTTTGCAAGCTTCAAAGGTCAATTTATGGACTAAAAGCAAGCCTCTCGGAGTTGGAACATTCAGCTCGACAAGACAATTGAAAAGTTCAATTTTGTTAGATGCGAGGAAGAACCTTGTGTGTACAAAAAGGATTAGTGGGAGCACAGTTATTTTCTTAGTGTTATATGTTGATGATATATTGCTAATTGGGAATTACATACCATCATTGCAAAATACAAAGATTTGGCTATCTGAATAGTTCTCCATGAAAGACTCGGGAGAAGCAACTTATATATTAGGAATAAAGATCTATAGAGATAGGTCTAAGAAGTTGCTTGGGCTTTCTCAGTCTATGTACATTGATACCATCTTTAAAAGGTATAACATGGAAAATTCCAAAAGGGGCTACCTACCGATTGGCACTGGAATTGCTCTCTGTAAGGAGGATTGTCCTCAAACTTCTAATGAGAGAGAACGCATGAGTAGAATCCCATATGCTAGCGCAGTGGGAGCTATCATGTATACCATGACATGTACACGTCCTGATGTGGCTTATGCACTTGGAGTAGTCAGTCGATATCAGGCGAATCCTGGTGAGGAACATTGGAAAGTGGTTAAGAACATTCTTAAGTATTGAGAGTGAAAACCTATTATTCAAGTTGTTCGTTGATTCCATTTTGTTAAAGGGTTTATAGCAAAGGTTGGTCTCGGTGTGGATATGCATAGAGTCTTCGCATTATCGAAGAGGTTTTGAGCGAAAAGAAAAAGGGAATCTGCTTCAAAAGGTATGTTTTAGATTCGATCTATTATTAATTAAATGAAATTTAAATACAAATAGATCCGCCATTGGATTATTTCGCCTTCCGCTGCGTGTATTGAACACCGAATAATCATTCACTAATACCTCACTCAACATAATTAATCCACATTTCAGCTACTATAGCATCCCTAACACTTTCTCCTGCAATTGTTTCTTCATTGTTTTCCTGAATGCCATCTTGTTCATCTTGAACTTCATCACTAAGTTAGTTATCAACTTGAGCAATTAGGGCTTCATCAGGATCTACACCCATTAAATAATTGTGCAAAATACAACATGCAAAAATAATTTCTTTATGTATTTGCAACCCATAATGTGGCTCCATTGAACTCCCTAATGTAGGAAAGCGCTTCTTGAGGACACCAAATGTTTGCTCGATAGAATTTCGTAGAGATGCATGGCGAAGATTAAATAATTCATGTGGATTTCGTGATGGGTTCCTTCAATATTCCTTCAAGTGATATCTGTCTCCTCTATATGGTGTAATAAGCCCACTTCTTAACATGAATCTAGCATCAACAAGATAATATTTTTCCTAAATAACAAATGAACTATATTATAACATGGTGTGTGCATATATGGTCTTTAATAAAATATTGGATCTTATCAATATTTACCTTGAGGGATTTTTAGTGAGCACGCTCTCTACTTAAAGCATTTTTCATTATTCTTCTATCAGATGCTGTGCCTTCCCACCCAGGTAACACATAAGTGAATTTTAAATCGAATGTGCATGCAGCCAACATATTTTGTGTTGGGTATTCCTTTCTTCCATGATACCTAGGAGCGTCAACATTGGAAACTTTTACACGGATAAGTGTTCCATCAATCGCACCAACACAATTCTAAGATAAATTTAATATTTTATTCACACCATACACATAATTGTAATAAAATTAAAATTCATTGGGGATTCGATTACCTTAAAATATGGATAAAATATACTGCTGCTGAATATTTCTGAAGGGATTTGTGAGCCACCCGGTTGTACTAGGTATTTTTCCTCTAACTCTACTATAGCTTGCAATACATTATGAAAAATGACGGGAGATTGTCTCATGCGAACGATGGAAGAAGAAAGACAGTTCACGATGAGAGACATTATGACCTAATAAATATAGAGTTC
>NW_024086792.1:0-17720 GCF_009730915.1 Dioscorea cayenensis subsp. rotundata
GAAATAATATTTAAAGTCGATTTCAAGATTCTTTTTCTCCATCTTTTTCCCCAACTTAAGTAGAGGGTTTCGGCTAGGGTTTCGAGGGGTATTGGCCAAGGTTTTGGAGAAGTTCTACGGCTCCGACATCGTGATTCCATTAGGAAGAAGGTTGGTAGGGAGCTTCAATCGAGGCGTATCCTATACCGGACGAAGGAACCTTGACCACGAGTGCAGAGGACTCTCCACAAGACCATCGACACGACCATCGATGGGGTTTCTTTATGCATTCATTGCTTTTACATTCGATTTCTTTGATTGTACTAAGCTCCATGGAGAGCTAAACCCCTAGTGGGTGCTTGGATGATTGTGAACTCTAGGATGTATTCGTTTCATTGAACTTCTTTATTATGCTTTCAATAAATTGATGTTTATTGTGAGTTCCAACCTTGAATGTTTAATTGTATGAACATTTCCCCTAGAGTGACACTAGGGTTGAGAGTTCTTGTTGGTAACCTTGTGAGTGAGTGACACACCACGAGCGTCAGACAAAGCTAGGTTGGAGAGGGTTGAGAAGGTGAGTCGAGAGGTATAGGAGCGCCCCTTTCCTCCCGGGCGTGATAGATTCTACCTCCGCTCCTCGAGTTCTTTGCGGCCATACAGAGTAAGTGGTCTAAGGGATAACCTCTCGTCTGGGGCCTAGTTGCGCTGCAATGGAGTGAAGCGCTGAGAGGATCTTAGTATCTAGGGCTTAATTGTGGCTAGGGACCTTCCACTCGACCAAAGGGTTAGGTCTACTTTTAGGAAAAGATTTATCACTTGGAATCCCTAGAGCTTATTGCAACTTTATGCGAGTGCGAGGTGTTGAGATTGTTCGATTTCTCCTCCGTGACATGTATAGAGTTAGGCATAGTTGACCTTAGATTTGGGACTATGTATGTAAGGATTTCCACGACTCACCATGACATTGATTAGGAAGTATAATAGAGAGTTCTTGCACTTGAAACGATTATCCTAGGTGAAGCATCATCCGAGTACCCCATCTTTAGCGATTGCCTTGCCCTCTTCTCAGTGGCGGCTCAAAGCTTATAAAGGCCTAAAGCGCAAGCTTGAAACGGGGCCTTAATTAATTAATAAAAATAATTTTATTAAAAAAGTCATAATATAAAACAAACAATAACAAAATGATAGACACCAAAACAAACAACAAAAAACAAATAACAATATTATAAAATAAAGCTAGTTCAAAAAGTTCAAAAAGAAAATCCTTATTTTACATAAATTCAGAAATTGTTTAGTTGACTTGATATCATCTTTGTATCTTCAAATCACATCCATTTCTTCATGTTGAAAAAGATCATTGAGGCTAAATAATCTCACAAAACACAAATTGATCAAAAACTCCTTTTGGGAATACATCTTGAGCTTCCAAGCAATTGCAAAGGCTTCATTTTAGCTTGTAGTCTTGAAAGGAAATTTAGGACTAATTCTCCTGCAAATATAATAATACTAAAGTTATTCACAAATACAAACCAAATTCTACTCATATTTAAATTTTTTTGCCAAGATGTATTACTAATAAGAGTATAGAAAGTACCAGATTGATTAGATTGAATTAATTTCCCTATCTCAAGTTTGTTGTCCCTTGTAAAGTCTATAACAATTTAAAGTCCATCAAACAATGAGTTGAAAGTCTTGTTGTCGCCCAGGTTACATCTGACCTACTACAAAAACCATACATAAGTAGCTAACATAGATTTAAAGCAAAGAGAAGCAAATCAAAGTATGCCAAATAGTCAAGATTGAATCCCATGCTATAAAGACATCTATTCTATAAAAAGAAGAATTTCTCACTCCCAAAATTTATTTAAAATTTATTTTTCTCGCCTTTTGAGATGCAAAATTATTAATTAAGTTTTTATAATCAATTTCTTCTAGCATTTGTTTTTCAATTGATAATATAGACAATCCATTTAATCTTTCTTGAGACATTGTTGATCTTAGATAAGATTTTTATTAATTTCAGCTTTTGAAAAACTTCTTTCACATTTGAAAGCAACGCTTATAGGAGTTGTTAACATGATTCTATAAGCAATATACGCATTTGGAAAAGAATTAAGCCTTTTTATTTGATTAAGTATGTCAATTAGAGTGTTATCTTCTACTTGCATGATTTCTCTTAATACTTTCAATTCAAAAAATAAATCTAAACTATCGATATCAGAGTAGCTATTGTGCTTTAAGCAACATTCAAGGTTAATGCAACATTTTTTTAAAGTCTCATTATCTAATGATTTCAATTTCTTACCACTAAATAGAAAGCCAAAAATATCTTCATATAATTTGAATTGTTCAAATCTACTTTGAAGTGAAAGAATAGCATTGTCCACTATATATAAGAAATAATCAATTCGAAATGATTCTTCAATTGTCTTTGTTGTTTCACGAGTATCATAGTCATCAAATTGTCTTTTTCTTCTTATAACACGTTTCTCACAAAATTTAGGTTCTATATTCATTTCAAATGCAATTTCTTTAGTAGACACCATAGCACTTGCAAATCCTTCTTCTCTATATTTTTGAAAAAAAGAGATAAGACCTTTTATTTGATCTATAGCAACATCAATGCACATATCTTTCGATTGTAAATTTTTGCTAATTGAATTAATAGCAAACAATATATCATACCAAATAGTCAAACCCAATAAAAACTCAAAATTTTCAAGCTCATATATTGCTAAACAATTAGCTTCACTTTTAGTTTTTGGATCCTCACTAACTTCTACTAATTTCAATAAAGCATCTCTTATTTGTGGAGTTTGAAACCTTATAGCTTTAACACTTTCAATACGACTTTCCCAACGTGTTTGTGATAATGGTTTAAGAGTTAAATTGGGTATAGTATCTTTTAAAATTTTCCATCTTTTAGTAGAAGAAGCAAATAATGAATAAATACGTTGTATTACTCCAAAAAATGAGATAGCTTTAGTGCAAGAACTAGCCATATCACATAGCACCAAATTTAGATTATGACAACCACATGGTGTATAAAAATGACCTAGGATTTATATCTAAAATTCTCTTTTGCACTCCTTGGTGTTTTCCCTTCATATTTGATCCATTATCATACCCTTGTCCTCTTAAGTTGTTAATATCAAGACCTATATTTTTTATTTCATCCACAATAATTTCGAAAAGACTTTTTGCACTAGTATCATGTACTTGTAAAAACTCTAAAAAATGTTCTTCTATTTTTATTGGAGTTGATGAAACATCCACAATTATCACAATGAAAGACATTTGCTCTTGATGACTTATATCTGGAGTACAATCAAGCATAATCGAAAAATATTTTGCTTCTAAAATTTTTTTAATAATTTTGTCTTTAATTTCATTTGCTAACAAATTTATTAATTCATTTTGCATGTTATGCCCAAGATAATGGTTATGAATTTCATCATGTTTAATGCGTCGAATATGTTCTTGCATCACCGGATCAAATTCTGCAATCATTTCAATTAGACTTAAAAAATTTCCATTACTTTCTTGATTGATTTTTTTCATTTTTCCCCTAAATGCCAAATTATTTTTTTACCAAGAGTTTTTTATCACAGACAATAATTCTTAATAATACATTTTTTTCCAATGTTCCTCTCTCTATTAATTTGTTCTTATACATGCTTATCAATTGTTTTATTTTTTAATAGCCTCATTTCTAAATCAATCCATGAACTCATATTAAAAACATGCTCATTGCTTGTTTCATGATTTTTAAGCTTAGTACTTAGATTTCTCCAATCATTAGTACCTTCATTAGCTAGTTTACCAATACTTGAAATAGAGCTAAACAACTTGCAACAAAAACAAAATACTTTTATCTAAATCTTTTGGAATAAATCAACCATCGTCTTTCATGCTTCTCTCCATTTGCCAAATTTTTGAATATAATGTGTTGCGTAAAAAATGTCTCGATAATTTATCTTTTGGAAAATCTATATCAGTAACTCTAATTGGCACTTTTTCAACTAATAAATCTCTCAAATTTGTATTAATATTTGTCCATTCACAAGTTGGTCTTCATAAGGATCTATATTAGATTTTTCGCTAGCTTCTTCTTCTATTTGAATATCATTTAACTCAACCACATTACTAACTTGTTCATTCACTCCATTTAAAGGACATTCTTCAGGTTCTTCTATGTTTTCTAACTCTATTTTTGCATTGCTTGTTAAAAATTTATCAATAGCACCTTTTTGAGATTGTATTAAAGTTTCAATTCTTTTCTTTTTCTTGAGTTTTGCATAACCAGATTCATACTTTCTGGTAGACTTATTTAAAAACAATATAAATTAAAACAACATGAGAAGGTTAAAACAATAGAACCTGTTAACTTGAGTAGTATATATGGATAAATTGTATTTGCCTCAGAGAAAATGTATGTCTGGAACTCCTTGTCGCCTTACGGTTGTTACTTGTGAGTCAGCTGTCAGCGAGTGATGAGTATCGCAAACAAAAACTCAATAGCAATGATAAAAACCTTTAACGGTATAAAAAAAATTATAATCTTTATTTATAATAGAAATTAAAAATTTGACCGTTAGTAACTCATGCCTATATTTTTTTATTTTTATTTTTTAGGAATAGGTTGGTTAGTTGGGGAAAAGATAGAGCATTAATTATGCATTGAACTATATTTTTTGGAAATAGATTTGTTTGTTGGGAGAAGAAGATAAGTAGTTATACATTATTAATTTATTAGTTTTTTTATTTAAAAAAACTAGTTGATGAAAAGATTTGAAATAGGTGAAATATTAAATAAAAAAATTAAAATATTAATTAATTATACAACAAAAAAATTATTATGATTACAAAAATAGGATTTTAAAATTTTTAAAAATTTAAAGTTAATGATGAGGCCTCAAATTTAATTCATAAGTTGTTATGGACTTGGAGTTATTATAATCATTTTGATAATTAAGATTTTAAAAACTATAGTGGTTTAATTTAAGATGAGGCCCTTGATTTTTGGGGGCCTAAAGCGATTGCTTGATCAGCTTTATCTTTGAGCCGCCCCTGCCTCTTCTTTATTCTTGCTCTCTCACTTGTTTCTTTTATTATTGAGAATTGAATCAATTTCACACTAATCACTATTGATCTTCCACATAGCTAAGAACCAAATTAAGTATTTTCACTCCCTACTCCCTGTGGATTCGACCCCGCTCACCCGGGATTATTACTTCAACAAACCCGTGCACTTGCGGGATATACGCAAGGGGACCGTGTCACAGAGCACGGTAGCAACACTATAGCAAAGTATTGTAGAAGCACTGTTCACAGTCTGGCGAGAAAACTGCAGAACAGAGAATCCACACGGGCGTGTGGAAATTCCACACGCCCGTGTGAAAAATCCACAGGGCGTGTTGATCCCCGATTCCAGCCCTATTTAAAGCCGATTCAGCCCCGATTTCAGCATTCTTTTCTCGATCTTTTCCCTAACTTGAGAGAGAGAGATTCGGCTAGGGTTTTGAGAGGTATTGGCTAGGGTTTTGGAGAGGTTCTACGGCTCTGACATCGCGTGTCGTTTGGAAGAAGGTTATTGGGAGAGCTTTCGTCGGCATCGATCCGGCGAGGTGTATCCTAGGCCGGACGAAGGACCCTTTGCGACGAGTAGAGGACTCTCCACAAGACCATCGACACGACTATCGAGGGGGTTTTCTATGGATTCATTGCTTTTACATTCTATTTCTTTGATTGTAATTAGCTCCATGGAGGGCTAAACCCCTAGTGGGTACTTGGGTATTTGTGAACCCTAGGATATATTCGTTTCATTGAATCTCTTTATTATGCTTTCAATTAATTCACGTTTATTGTGAGTTCCAACCTTGAATGCTTGATTGTTTGAATACTCCCCTAGAGTGACACTAGGGTTGAGAGTTCTTGTTGGTAACCTTGTGAGTGAGTGACACACCACGAGTGTTAGACAAAGCTAGGTTGGAGAGGGTTGAGAGGGTGAGTCGAGAGGTACAGGAGTGTCCCCTTTCCCTCCAATGTGTTAGATTCTACCTCCGTTCCTCGAGTTCTTTGCGGCCATAATAGAGTGAATGGTCTAAGGGATGATCTTCCGCTGGGGCTTAGTTGCGGGTGCAATGGAGTGAAGCGTAGAAGTGATCTTAGTATCTAGGGCTTAATTGTTGTTAGGGACCTTCCACCTGGACCAAAGGGTTAGGTCTATAATTAGGAAGTGATTTATCACATGGAAATCCCTAGAGGTCGTTGCAATTCTATGCGAGTGCGAGGTTGAGAGGTTATCCAATATTTCCTCCGGGACATGTATAGAGTTAGGCATGGCTGACCTTAGATTTGTGACTATGTAATTAAGGATTTCCACGACTCACTGTTGCATTAATTAGGAAGCATAATAGAGGGTTCTTGCACTTAAAATGATTGTCCTAGGTGGAGCAATATCTGGGTACCCCATCTTTATCGATTGCCTTACCTTCTTCTTTACTTGTGCTCTCTTACTTGTTGTTTTTACTTTTGAGAATCGAATCATTGTCACATATATCACTATTTATCTTTCACATAGCTAAGAAGCGAATTAAGTGTTTTTATTCCCTACTCCCTGTGGATACGATACCCGCTCATCCAGGATTATTACTTCGACAAACCCGTGCACTTGCGGGATATACGCAAGGGGACCTTGTCACTAATCCAAGAGAACATGTGAAGGCGATCACTTTGAGAAGTGGTCGTGAGGTTGATGGTAGACTTCCAAGTGAGAAGACCAATGTTAAAGCACCCGATGTCGTGGAGGCTGAGGAGAGAGCCAACAAAGAAAAGGAGGTGGCACCCCCACCTTACAAGCCAAGAATCCCTTATCCTTCAAGATTGAAAAACGACCAAAATGATGAGCAATACAAGAAGTTCTTGGGTCTATTTAAGCAATTGCACATTAACATTCCTTTTGTAGAGCCGTTGTCTCAAATGCCTCAGTATGCTAAGTTCATGAAAGATCTTTTGACCAATAAGAGGAAGTTGGAAGAGAGTGCGTCGATGATCTTAGATGCCTCTTGTTCGGCAGTGTTGTAAAAGAATATGCCGAACAAGAAGAAAGACCCCGGAAGCTTTGTGATACCGTGCAACATTGGCAATTTGGGTTTAGATATGGCATTAGCGGATTCAGTGGCTAGTATTAACGTTATGCCGTATTCTTTCTTTCAGAAGCTAGGCTTGGGAGAGCCGAGGCCCAATCGGATGACATTGTAATTGGCGAACCGAACGGTGAGACATCCGAGGGGCATCATTGAAGACGTGCTTGTCAAGGTAGACAAGTACATATTTCCTATAGACTTTGTAGTGTTTGATGTTGATGAGGATACAGAAGTTCCTTTGATACTTGGGAGGCCATTCTTGTGCACTTCTAAGGCATTAATCGATACGGGGAGTTGACACTGAGGATTGGAGATGACAAGCTCACATAACGACTCACCAAAGCCATGCGACATTCTCTTGATTTTGATGATACTTTGTACTCTTTTGACACTACTGATGAGATAATTGATGGATATGTGCAGGAAATGTTGAATCCAGACCCGTATGAGGGGTTGCTAGACCAAGAGGAGGATAAAGAAGAAGTATTGATGCTTGGTCTAGAGAGAAAGTACCATCTACACCCGGGATTTCGAAAGAAGGTGCTCCGGAAGATGAAGATGATGAAGAGGCATCACAAGAAATGCCCCAAAGGTCATTGGGGATGTGCAAGAACGAAACAAGGTTGACGAACCCCTGTTAGGTGGTACCAAGCTCGATAACTCTCCCTCTACCTTCAAGAGACTATATTCATCATGCTTCAAAGTCAAAGGTAAGAGGAAAACCTTCATCAATGAGCCCCCGTGAGGTAAGAATAGGTACGTCAAGCTTAGTGACGTTAAACAAGCGCTTCTTGGGAGGCAACCCAAGTCTTTACTGTTTTTCTAGCTTTTAGTTTAATGTTTGCATGAATAAGGCTTTGAGTGTTTGGTGTCCTGATTTTTAGATGCTATTGCTGTGATTTTCTTATGGATCTTTGGTGCGTGCTGTGTTTTAAATGTGTGTGGCAAAGAATCTTGGTCGTTTGAGCGTTTTTTTTTTGTTTTCTCTGGTTAAAATTGCATTGTTAGACAGGCTCTGAGTGTATATTTGTGTTCAAAATTTTTCTGCAGAGCCTGCTAAGTTTTCTAAGTGTCCAGAGAAAACACACGCCCATGTGGAATTTTCAGACGGACGTGCATTTTTGTTCAGAGCTCATAAAGAGACAGCATAGGGGCATGGACTCGCCCCTATGAATGACCTTGTGATTTTCACAGGCCCGTGGGTAATTTCCACACGGGCGTGCGTCATCCTGCAGAGAATGAGAATTTTTCCCGAGAAGACATAGGGGCGTGGACTTGCCCCTGTGGATGACCCAGTGACAAACGCATGGGCATGGGTAATTTCCACACACCCATGCGGATTTCTGCGAAGAGCTCTTTTTCCATCGCGAGAATACAGGGGGTGTGAGCCCGGCCTTGTGAACGGCCCGTCAGAAATATCACGCCCATGGGGAAATTCGCATGGGCGTGGGAAATACTCTAGAGAATTTTTCTCGGATGAGCGGAGGAGCCATCGTGGGCGTGGGGATGCCCGTGGGTCAGCACTGCAGGCGTGGGTAATTTCCGCATTCTCGTGTGGTTGCGTTCAGAATGCTTTGATTGTTTTCCAGAGAATGCAGGGCGTGTGTCCGCCTCGTGGGTCTCTCCTGTGAAGTTGCACGGGAGTGGGTAATTTCCACACACCCGTGTGAATATGCAGAAACGCAAAAGTCGCAGTTTTCCTTTAAAAATCCATTCGGTCTTCTTTATTCTCACACCTTTACTCAATCAGAAGACACTCTCCTTTACTCTCCCGACCTCGCACCGTTGATTTAGAGAGATTTACTTGTGTTTTCCGCCTAATCTAAAGTTTTGAAGTTCATCCCGTTGGTAACCCTTAAGTCTCTCTTTTCTTCATCATATTTGATTTTACTTACTTAGAATGATGAATATTGCTTCGTTTCTACAATTAAATGGTTATTGCATTATTAGAAAGAGTTTAGAAACAATTATAAGTTGTATTTGTGGAGTTTTAGTGTGTGGTCGTGCAGTTTTCACGCCCCGTGGATCCACACGGGCATGTGGAAAATCCACACGACCGTGTGGATTTCTGTAGAACTACTTTATGAGCTTGTTTGATCAATTTTCTTTCAAAATTCTATAGTTATGGCACCCCGGTCGAACAAGCAAGCTGATAAACGGCCACGTGAGTCATCCCCTGAGCTAGAAAATATGAGATTTGTTATTCCCAAATATCAAGTGCGTTTTGAGCGGTTGTCAAGGTTGAGATTTGGACAATCTCCCTTCTAAGACACTAGTATACTGCGGGACTTACAGGAGGGAGACGAGTTAGCGGATGAGGTTGAGGATCTCATTTCAATGGGTGGCTGGAGGCAGTTATTATCGATTAGGGAGCCAGCCATTTATTCACTTACTCTGGAGGTTTTGCCATATTTGAGTTTGATAGATCTTACGAAAGGTTCGACAGCCTTGACGCAGTTTAGTTTAGAGCATTTGAGCATCACCATAGCATGAGCATCTCTCAGTTTTTGATTCTACTTGGTTTGTACGATTAGGCATTCACAGACACTGAGGAGTACGCTCAGTTACCAACTGATTATCTTGGCACCTTTACCCCGCGGAGAGCGTATGGGGTGTTATGCGCTCAAGGCCAGTATGAGCGAGGGGTTTCCAAGGCCACGTGCCTTTCTTGACCTGCATATCGATACTTGCATGCCATTATGAGCAGGTTGGTGAACGGCCGTGGTGATTATACCAGCGTCCTGAGCCGGCAAGAGCTGTTATATCTCTACTTGATGGTTCAGGGCATGCCTATCCATCTTGGACACATCCTAGCAGAGTATATATGACATCAGGGGCAGTATGTCAAATTAGGAGTGATATTCTCGGGCATGGAGATGAGGAGGCTGATGGGGATGGGTCTCCTGTACATGATTCGAGGGGCTGAGAAGGCGAGTATACCTACTCCTCTAGGCATGGAGACGATGAGGCTGAAAATGATGGTTCACAGGGTCCAGTCAGGAGTATATGCTTTAATTACACCCGCCCCAGAGATAGCCGAGGGTGAGGGTGATGATGTCGAGGGTTCTCAGCTTGCCCCAGAGCCTCAGCCTACACCAATGGAGACCGAGGCATCTCCTGCGGCATAGGAGCCACCCCCAGCACGCATATTTTCACCTTCTCGATCCTATGATTGTTTTGAGAGGCTCGAGAATGCTGTGGGGGTGCTATGGACAGAGAACACCGAGGTTTGAGCGACACAGGCCGCACAGTACACAGAATTTATGGCACGTTTTGACACTCTACAGCAGATCCTAGAGAGAGAGGTTGCTTCATCATTTGTTCTGCAGCCGAGGACTCCTCAGGCATCTCCAGCACCATCATCACCGGTTCATACACCGATTGATCCATCGAGTATATCATTGCCACCAGCAGAGGAAACAGAGCGCGACACTGACGCTTGATACGTCATTCTTTATTTCTTTCTTGTTATTTTTTCTTTAGTTCTGCATTTCATTTTGGACTTGTATACTCAAAAAGGACTTTCCTTCTAAGTTTATCTTTTATTTTTGTTCGAGTTGTATTTCATTACTTCATCGTTTATATACTCGAGTTGTTTTTATTTTTATTGAGCTTCACTGAACCTCCTTATGTATGCGTGCAAAAGGTCTTGTCAGTGTGGGAATTGAGAACTAGTCATGGACACGGCCAATGTGGGCCTTGTGTGTGCTTCATAACCCGTTGAACTTTACTCCCAAGGATTTAGCTCAATCAAACGCAACACTAGGAGTCAGGGGAGTATTGTTTTGATTGCCCACTGGCACATGCTTTTGTTGATTGCTATACTTTCTATGGAGTTTGCATGTGTACATTGAGGGCAATGTACATCTTAAGTATGGGGGGAGTTCACATTGCACATGTCCTTTACATAAATTTTGATTGACATACATGCTCACGTAGGCAATGGCGGTTCACCTTAGTTGCAATGAGTGTATTCTTGAGTTTAGAAGAAGTTTGAACATTGAATGTTCTCATGGTCTATTTTTTACTTGAATTTCTAGGAATTTTTACCCGATTGACACTTGTTACACCACTCGCTCATGAAACTCTTATGGAAATTCAAGTTCAATGTTTAAGGGACTAATTAGTTTTGTTTCTTATTCTATTATAAAAAAATGGAAAAGAGAAAAGAAAGAAAATGTATGGTTTAGTTGTGCATTTGGGGTGGAAAGAGCTACCACCTATGAAGTATGAAGCTACTCTCATAAGTCAGATACTAGTTATGCCCTAATGAGAGAAAGAGCTATCTCATGGGATGAGTGAAAGCTAGCACCCCGGTAGAAAGAGCTACCACCTCGAAAGTGTGAAAGCCACCTTAGCGGCCGCTTCGGAAAGGACTACCTTAGAGGATGTGTGAAGCTACTACCATCTCTTTGCTTTGTTATGTTATGTAGATAAATAAGTCTTTTATACTTAGAACTTGGAGGAGTATAGCTTGGGTTGAATTGAGTGAGTTTACACACACTTACACGATTTCAGGTTGTTGTCCTTTTTTATTCAAGTTTTTAGCTAGAGCATTGATTTTTCGTATTTAGTGTTGAAATTCTCCTTACTCATAGAATGTTTTCCTTGCATGCTTTGGTGAACCTAAGGCTGAGCACTTTCAATCTTTCCTTTTTCTATGCTTCAAGGTTTTATTTTTGCTTGAGGACAAGCAAAAGCTTAAGTATGGGGGAGTTTGATAAGTGCTTGTGTATTAGTAATACGAAGTATTCTTTTCTTATGATGAGCATTACTTTTATCAGGTTTTAGCACTAATACATGTGTATTTGTGTTCTTTTGCGCATGTAGGGTTGTGAAGCCATGTTTTGAGAGAAAAAGCCAAAAGTAGATCGCAAATGCACTATTTGGGGGAATCTTGGAAGGAACAAACGCGAAGACACAAGTGGGGCTCTAAGATATGTGAATGTGTGCCAACCTCCATGTATTCAAACCATTACAATGAGTTAGAGGGTCACGAAGGCAGTCACATTTGCGTATCCCGACTTGTGCATTGATAGTAAGATCTTCATCAATGAGCATTTTGATTGAAGAAGAGTTGCGTTCTACGGCATAAACGTGTGCCCGTTTATGTTGCCTCGATGAAAAGTGTGGAATTGGGAGTGTTTCAATGGAGTACTATAGTAGGTACTGCAGAAAATCATTATAGCAAGATATTGTAGCGATTCATGCTCACGTGACCAAAATCAGATTTCAAGAGAATCCACACGGGCATGTGCAAATTCCCCACGCCCGTGTGGAAATTCCACAGGCCCATGTGGCAGATCCATAGGGGCGTGTGGATGCCCAATCCAAACTATATTTAAGCCGCGATTCAGACTCGATTTTTGGAGATCTTCTTTCCCCTTCTCTTTAACTTTTCTCCATCTTTTGAGAGGTCGTCGGCTAGGGTTTTGAGAGGCTTTTGGCATGTTTTTGGAGTGGTTCTCCAGATTTGACACCGCGCTTCGCTTGGAAGAAGGTTATTGGGGGAGCTTTCGTCGGCACCGATCCGGCGAGGTGTGCCCTAGGTCGGACAAGGGGACCTTTGGAGAAGACGAGGCTACTCCACAAGACCATCGACACGAATACCGAGGGGGTTTTCCTATGGATTGCTTATCTTTACTTTTGATTTATTTGTTGATTGTATTGTGCTCCATGGAGAGCTAAACCCCCTAGTGGGTACTTGGATTTTGTAAACCCTAGGATGTTATTGTTTCTTTGACCTTCCATTATGCTTTCCTTAATTGATGTTTTTAATTGAGTTCCAATCTTGAATGCTTGTTGAATGATTTCTCCCCTAAAGTGAAACTAGTGTTGAGGGTCAATATTGGTAATCTTTGAGGATGGGTGACACGCCATGAGGGTTAGACAAAGCTAGATTGGAGAGGGTTGAGAGAGTGAGTCGAGAGGTAGCGGAGTGTCCCCTTTCCCCTCCGGTGTGATTTATCCTACCTCCATTTCCTAGAGATCTTTGCGGTTACAATAGAGTGAAGTGCTAAGGGATGAACTCCGCTGGGGCTTAGTTGCGCGAGTAACAGAGTGAAGCGTTGAAGTGACTTTAGTATCTGGGGCTTAATTATAACTAGGGGTCTTTCTCCTGGACCAAAGGGTTAGATCTACACATAAGAATAGGGTTTATCACTTGGAATCCGTAGAACTCCATGCAACGTTGTGTAGTGTGAGGTATTGAGACCGAGCGATTTCTCCGCCGGGACATAGTGTAGGGTTAGTCATGGTTGACCTTAGGTTTGGGACCGTGTGCGTTAGGATTTTCCACGACTCATTAAGCATTAATTAGGAAGTATAGTGGTAGGTCTTGCACTTGAAGCATAAGTCCTAGGGGGAGCATTGATCGAGTACCCCACTTCTATCGATTGCCTTACCTCTCACTTACTTGTGTCTCTCATTCTTGTTTCTTTTATTTCCATTTACATCACATTTTATCAACACAATTATTATCCATCTTCACTTGGTTAAGTAGCAATTTAGTTATTTATATTCTCTACTCTCTGTGGATACGATACCCCACTCACTTGGGATTTATTACTTCGATAAACCTGTGCACTTGCGGGCCACATGCAAGGGGCGTTGTCAGTTTCCAATGTTATTAAATCAATTTAGGATTATTCTTGGAGATCAAGATCCACTTTCAGGGAGTTTACTACTATCTATATAGATACTTACTCAATTTCTAATTTTTATGATGCATCTTGGAATAACTCCCTGAACCCTTGTGGCCTTGGTTTCGTGATTACTGTTAACAATAACCCTATTCTTTTGGCAGATGCTTCAACTTAAATTTTAGAAACCATTTTTAGAGGGGAGTTAGCAACGCTAGACTATGCTTTGAACATTTACAAGGAAAAGGACATCAAGCTAGAGCGTATCCTTTGTGATTGCCTTGGTCTTGTGGGATTGATGAACAATGAAGCATCATGTCTCAGTTGCAGGTTTAAAAAGGATAGGAATATAATTATATTATAAGCCATGGCAATATTGCTTTGGATTATATTCCACATGACCTGAATGGTATAACAGATGCTTTAGCGAATCATGCTCACCTCAATCTGGGATTTTTGTTATTTCATCATATCTAAGATTGCCAAGATGGCTGCTGAAAGTGGCTGCTAAAGTAGACCTTACCTTTTGAGTTTTTTCTATCCTCTTTCATTTGTTTTTAAGCTATTTCAGCTCACTTCACTTTGTCCCCCAAAAAAAATAATAAATAATAAATAAAAGAAAAACCTCTCCTTCAGCCCCCTAAAGAGTCACCGATTGAATCACCTATAGACTCTCATACTCAAGATGATAAAACTAACACTCCTACATGAAGGAGAAATCAAGTCAATGAAGATGAGCCATAAGTTGGTGAGAAGAGATTAAAATCAGTGTTGTGGCAACATTTTAAAAAGATCAAAATTGATGAAATGGATAAAGAAAAATGCAATTAATGTAAGAAACTACTTTGGTGAGAAAGAAAGGATGGAATAAGACATCTTCATGATCATCATAAGATTTGCAAAATAAGGCCTTTTAACAACATAAGACAAAACATTAGTGCAACAATAGAGGAGAGTGGATGACAAAAGTGTGTAAGCAATTACATATTTAACCAAGAATCTTTAAGGAAGGACCTTAATTGTATGATAGTAATGCATGAATACCAATTTTAATAATTGAACATTATGCATTAAAAAAGTCACTACAAGAAAAACTACTTTTTGCTATGACCAGTTACCGTCGCAAAAACTTAAATGTCGTCGCAAAAGGTTTTTTGCGACGACATATCGCTGTCGCATGTCGTCGTATCTGCTTCCATCCCAAAAGGTAGTTATTCCAACCAACCGTCGCAAAAACTAGTTTTTGCGATAACAAAAACCGTCACAAAAAATTTAAAATATAATTAATAATGCGACAAATTAAGGCGACGAAATGTTTTTGCAACGCCAACTATTTGTCGCAATTAGTGTTATTTGCGATGACATATTGATCGTCACAAAAGATATTATTTTCAACAAAGAGTACGCCGTCGCAAAAGATATTATTTGCAACAAAGATTAAGCCGTCGCAAAAAAAAGTATTGTCGTCGTAACAACTTATTATTTGCGACTAACTTTGTGTTGTTGCAAATAAGTGTTATTTGTGACCAATCGGTGTTGGTCGCAAATGAATATTTTGCTGTGTCCATCCAAATAAATCTTTTTGTGACCAAGTCGTCGCAAATGCTATATGGGAAAAATGGATAGCATGCACCTAATTATTTCAAATCCTATATTACAATATAATTTAAATTATATAACAACAAGCTCATTTACCACAATATTGACTCAATTTAACATATGAACCTAATAATAGGTTAATATCGATTCATGTCTAACAAAATTAAGTATTATAAGATTTTACAAAACAATGACATAATAAAAGTTCAAAACATAAAACTAAATAAGTGTGAAGAATTAAGTGTTATAGACTTTTACAAAACATTAACTCAATAAAAGTTTGAAAAATGAAATCCAATAAGAATTGGAAACATTCAAAACATTTAAATCTTCAATCATCATCATCATCATCGTTATCTTCACAGCTCTCTTCATTTTCATTGTCATCATCATCTTTTTCGGAATCTTCCTCCAAGCTATTCTCATTGCCATCTTTTTCATTAACATTGCCATGATGAACATCTCTTACATTTTCTTGAGAATTAGCTATGACATCCCTAAGATCATTACCACCTCCCTACACATAAACATAATACATGCAAACATTTTAAAATTCAATAGTACACTATTAAAATGAAAATTTTGCATTAAAGCCTAAGATGCATATAGGTTTGGTACGAGTATTAAATAATATTAGTGATGAGATAGTTAACTATAGGATTTTGTATATACTATAAACATAATAGTATTAAAGGAAAATGAATAAGATAACATAAGTGGAAAGAGAATGTGAGATAATAAATTAAAATAACATATAAATAATACATTACATTAACAACAATATAAAAATCATATAAAGACAATAATTAAAAGCATTAAATTATATGTGTAGCTAATTATATATTAGATAATCCCAAACTTTGCAACACCGCTTGAATCATAACGGGTACTTGTTGTTGCAATTTATCAATTGTAGACTCCATTTGCTTGAAACGGTCCTCCCATTCTTTTTCCTTCATCTTTTGAATTTCTTTGCATCTTTTGCTACATGTTTGATAGGAACTACTACCATACACATCTTTCCCTTGAATACCCGTACCTAATCCAAGAACACGACCATGACTAGGCTCTCCTGTAACATTGTGATAGATTAATTTTATTCTTATCACTTTTGTGCTGCATACATACCAACAATATTAGAATTTTACTTACTCTTAATAGAATTAAAAACCTAAGACAATTTATATATATATATATATATATATATATATAAATATTAGACCTGCCAATTATCTCCCATCCATTTGTCTACCATTTCTTTCCACACATTAGAAGGAATGAAAGAAGGTGGGTGTTTGTAACGATCTTCTCGGGTTTCATGCTTCTCAAAAATTGGTTTCCTTATACGCAACATCCAATCAGAGTATCGACATTTAACTGAATTCTCAAATGCTTTTTTCACTTCTTCTTCTAGTTGATTATGTGAGAACCCCACGGCCAAATATCGAGCAAAAAGAGTATCTAGCTCTGATTTCGGATATTCAAAATAAGATGTCCATGGACCGTTAATTTTTTGATGGAAGAGAACATGTATTTCACTAATGGCTTTTGGTATTATAATCCTGTATATTTGTGAAAAAATAATTCAGTACATTAAGATGTCTAAATCATAGAAGTTACAAAACTATGACAAGATATTTTGCAAATCATAGAAAATAATTTAGGCCATAAAAAGATAAAATCAACAATTTATTCATGAGTAGTTACAGGATGGTATATTTTACCTGTTGTCATATATCTCAACTTCAATTCCTTCTCCTGACTTGACACCTTTAGCCTTTCCTCTCACATTAACTTTTCAACAAAGTCATCCATGAATTTAAAAAAATATTTAGAGTTCAATAGATAAAAGTATATAAATTAAAAATATTATTTCATTACCTTTTTCTATGTCTTTTTATTTGGAGGTCGTCAAGAAGAACATATTTCATTTGAAGCTCGAGTAGATGATGGCAAATGAACACTCAAGATTAATTTCAACATTTTCATCATCAACTTGTTTTGGCGTTTGATTATTTTGTGTTTCTGAATTTGAATCATTTCTAACTCGTGCTTTTTCCTTTTCCTTGCCATCTTCAATATAATCCTATAAAAAAGAAAACAAATATTAATTCTTAATACAAACATGAAAAATAAAAAGGGGAAAAAGAGAATACCATAAATGATAATTCAGAAATTATACTAATTAATGCTAACATAACAAGATCAAGATCAAAGTAATAAATAGGTAAAATGACTCACCAAAATGAAGAATGTTAAAAGGTATATAATAAATATGTGAAAAGCTTCAATTACTCCACTATCATATCTTCAACTCCATGCTTATTCTAATCTATGTCTTCAAAATCAT
>NW_024086793.1:0-70435 GCF_009730915.1 Dioscorea cayenensis subsp. rotundata
ACAAATCCTTCACTATCAACAAGTTTTACATCTTTTTCTTCCAAATTGCATAGTCGAGGGGTTTAATTTAATAATCCTACATGCACTTTGTCCTTCCATTTTAGATTACAAGAAGTTACTATAGCACTATTGTTGTTAGCATATATGGTTATGTATGCAGGCAGGGACACTGCCGCACACCCTCCTCCGCCAACTACAGTGCGGCCTCTTGTGGGAATGCACTAGTAGCTTTCAAGCTCTTCTCGTGATGTTGTGCGGCCATATACTTGATGTATGCAGGCACACATTTGCCCATATGGCTTTCAGATTGGGTTGTGCGGCCTCCTATGTGGGTATATGACCTCTTTTTGACAACACAACTCTTACAAAATCAAAACTACCCCCTCTTTGTGATCTAGAATGGGATAATGTCTTCTAAAGATGATAAATATGGACAATCTATGCAAGACACCATTTTTAGCATGGAAAACCCTTCAAATCGAGGGGGAAATCACTAGACTCCTTAGAGCCACTTGAAATGCTTCCATAATGTCAACAATGGAGTTACAAAGGATTTCTCTCTAGCTAACTAGAGGTATACAAGCACAATAACATGAGTATTCAATAGGAGAATCTCTTAACAACACATACATTCATCATCATCACTCAAAGATGGAAACTATGACATCAAGAACAGATCAAAAGAAGATCAAACCTGGTAGATTAGGAGAGTTACTTGCAATGATTCATTACTCAAAATCTGAGTGAGATTTGGCACCATTTTGCCTTCCGATCATATTGCTAGCTCAAACCCTAACCCCTTCTTTCTTCCTCTTCTTCTTGGTTTCTTGTTTCTCATAATCTCTCTATGTCACTCCCTCTCTCTATGAATGAGAGTTTTACACACACACACACACACACACACACACACACATATATATATATATATATATATATTAATTTCTCGTGTGAAAGCCCAAATCTTCCCTTGCCCTTCCATTAATTAACATAGCTTTATTTTTATCATTTAAGTGGGATGACCCACTTTATTCACATGTTGGAGCCCCAAATATGGTAGCACCCCAACAGATATCTCATAATCTATTTAAGTAAAATGAATGTATAATGTGATTTAATCTTACGATTATGATCTTCTTTGAGGAAGTGTTGGCATGATGGTGAAAGAATAGAGCAAAATGAAACCAACAGAGTTAATATCATATTCATCTTATTCTTGTTTACATCTTCCAACTTACTTATCATTGAAATCATTGAACTATTCAACCTTGCGTTTATTTCAATGATTGTAGTTAACAAAGAACTAAAGCACTATGCATACCATAGCATGGTACCAATGAAATTGTTATTCGAGGTGATATCTATTATTGCTAGAACACAGTTAATATTCAAGAATTCTGCTTCAATGATTTGAACTTAAGTATTTCTTAACATCAAACACAACCATATGGTACTCATGCAAATACATAGTTGTGTTACTTGTGTCTAGATAACCATCAAATAAGAACTCTAATATTTTAACAATTTGATGGGATGAATGGAAGGACAAATATGTTGTATGATCAATCTGAATATAGTTTGGTAAGGTACTTCTTGTTTGTAAACTTGCAAGGGTTTACTATGGATATGATTTGATAAGGAATTCATCTTGTTGAATGAAAATTTGTTTTTGCTGATTATTTCTCTGTGAATGATGTTGGTATTACTTAGGCAAGTGCATATTATGCATAGAATAGTTGTTCCTTCTTGCATCATTAATAGGACATATTATGCATAATTTATATCTAGCTATGCTCTACATGATGGGGCTTAAAATGGGCTTCTATTGATGGAGATACTGATGAGTGCAACTCATATCATGCTTTCTTACCCTCAATTCATGCTTGTACTTGCCTTTTAGCACATCTTTGTATACATTCAGTGCTATTCTGGGTATATTTGTTAATGATGTAGGAATTAAGGAGCTCGAAGCAATTAGGAGTGAATCAAGATACCAAATGAGCGAAGATTGGAGAAATTGCTAAGTGTTCAAGCTCAGCACGGGCAGAGCACAGTTATGCTCTGTCCCCCTAAATATTCCATCCTTATGACGACCGAGAGATAAAGCTTGCAGGGGAGTGTCACTAGGGCAAACACGATTGAAGCACGCTCGTGCCCCCTGCCCCTGGAAATCTTTGGCAGGAGTTAATTTTTGCTCAACAGGGAAGCACCCGCTGGATGCTCCTGGCACGATCATGCTCAAGTGAAGCACAGTCCAAGCATGACCGCGCCTCCCACTGGAAATTCCAGATGAGCACATAGTCGATTCACTCAAAACCCTACCATGGAAACACTGTCTAAGCATGATCGTGCTTAGCCCATGTCGAGCTCGAACACAACCCTTTTTAACTCCAATTTCTAAGGTTTACTCTTATCTTTGTTCAGGGATTCTAATATCCACCGGGAGAACTTTGAAGAGAGTGAAGATCGAGGGCTTCACCACAACTTCTAAGGGGATCCGAGGATGAGTTGGAGGCACAAGAGAAATGGGGTTAGCATGACGGGGATCGGCGAGAAAGATTATCTTGAGGAGAACGGAGCCATATCTTCTTTCTCTAGTTCCTCATCTTTGTTTTCCTCGTTGTACCCATCCATGAGGGGCTAACTATCTATGGTGCCCTGGGATGTGAACTATGTTGTTTTGTATGTTTTGACTACTTGATTTTAATGTTTATGGGGAGTTCTTTTGGTTTCTTGTGTTAATTATTTGTTTGCATAACTTGATGTGTTGGATTTGCACAGTTGCTTACGTAATCTAGTTATCTTAGCAAAACTTGGTGTATTTAAAACCATAGATGCAACATTGCTCTTGAGCACACACTTGAACCATAGAATGTACCTCAACCTCAATCTAATTCTTGTTTAACTAAACATTGGAAGATAAATTAGTACTTTAAGTCCAGTCCCTGTGGTTCGACAACCCTACCCCTCAAGGGGTATCACTTTACTACTTGTGTGTGACCCGTGCACTTGCGGAGAACACATCAGATACCAAAAGCATATTGCATTGTCATGGTATTACATATCTCGTGTGTTTAGTACATTTGAATCATGTGGATTTGAATCATTATTTTCTATTCTGAGGATTCCATTGCTTTGCAGGAATCATATGGATTTAAATTATGTGAGACTACCTAATGTTTAGTACATTCGAATCAATTATGTACTCTCTAATGTTTGTAATTTCAGGTTACCTTTGCAGGAGTTCTTATATGTGCACTTGCTCTCAAAACTAATTTAGAATTTGGTTGTTAATGAAGCTGCCAAAATTTGTATTGTTTACACTATGGAATAGAAAGTCTTTTAACTTTGAAATGATTCAAGTATGCTATGAAATTATGTTGTTCTAATGAAAGGCAATGGAATTCTTTTACAAACTTTTTAATTCAACGTAATGTTATGTGTGTGTAAGAACCATTTGTTGTCTTTATATTTTTGTTAATCAAATTTTGTTTTAATATTTATGTTATCATATTTAATATAAAAATTATTTAATGAATACACATTATTAATAATTATATAAGTGAAAAAATAACAAATATGTGGTGAGGAAAAAATGAAAAAAAGGCATGACAATATTTTATCTTACTTGAGATTAAAGTAATAAACCCTTATGATTATATTTTTACCAATAGTTTGCTCTAAAAAAATCATTAAGTATGTCATACATTTAATATAAGTATTAAAAATAACAATAAAATTGCAATGAAGCATAATTACATATTAAATTACTTTAATATATACATAATTATTTTTTTTGCTACACTTAATAGTATTTTATAATTAATTAAAATTAATGATCACCCAAAGACGGGGTAACCTCATATGGGTGTTTGTATCTTATAAATACATCCAACCAAACTCATGTTTTCATTATCCCAATTTACAAATCCTTCTAAACGAATATAAAATCCTAAAATCCAGCATTTTCAAATACATTCAAACAAGCAATAGATGTGACTTAATGTATTTTTAAATCCAGGAATTTAAAAAATTAATTGTAATTGAAAATCCACTTCATTTTTAATTACATATAACCAAATGGCACCTTAGAGATTGTCCTTTGTTTAGTGGTACATGATTTCTTCTTTTGGCACAGTCACATGTTGCCCATCGATGGTTTTGTTGACCTCACCCCTTTAATAAATCTTAACCATTTGTTATATAATTATATATTTATCTATCTTTTAAAATTCAAATGAAATTAGATGCTTTAATTATTCAAATCTCAAACAACCACAAATTTATTTTTTTGATTTGGCCTTACCTTACTTGTTAGCAACCGCTACCCCCATATGCATCACAAAATTTCGATCTGCTAGGAAGATGAGGACTGAGCTTCCCTTTCCCTGCACCACTTTTGTGGTGGCAGCGAGGTCAAGAGAATTCATGTTGTGCACCAATAGGCGAGAAATACATAGTGAGTATCTTGGTGTCAAAATTTGATATTCTTCATCCTTCTAGTGATTAAAGGGTTCATGAAATCCTATATATAGTATGTAATAGAGTGTCTATTGTCTAGATTATTACCTTATTATTCGAGGAGTTGTAAGGATGGTAAGTTTCAGAGTTTTGTTATTGAAAAACAGTAATCTCTCTTCGATTTCAAGGGTCTTAGATGCAAAATTTGAAGGATAATAAAATAAGAAAGTTGTTGAGTTTGACGTTAGCCAAGTACCTGCAAAATTTAAGATTTTATACATATGTAGTTTATGAGATATAATTCTATTAGTAAAACTATCTTGAATGGAATTCTTATGCAGAACCTGAAGATTGATGGGTATTTTCAATGGTCTTGGAGATTGAATCGGGTAAGGTGCAAAATGGGAAAGTTGTTCCTTAATTGTCAGTAAAAAATCACTACTTTGGGACATGTAAATTGAGAGAAATGTATGTTTAAAATGGATACATGTGAATTACAATTATGTAGAAATAGCCGGAGATTCCAATGAATGCTATAGATTAGGTAGTACTCTAAACAATGTGAATTTTGGATTTGTCATAGCCTTAGGTGTCTACTTTTCTAAGAAGATGAATTTTGTGTTTGGTAAAGTATAGGCAAAGTTATGCTAGATTTAGTTCTCAAAGGTATGAGTCTTACGTGAAATGATGCATTTGTTGATCTTCTTATATGTATTTCTATTCTAGTGAGTTTTATTTGTTAATGTACAGAATGTTTGATTGTTCAAGCAGGGAGAATTGATCATTCTAGTTAGGTGTTTAAGAATCCAATGTTATGCATGATATTTCGATTTTCTTTGTTTTTTTTTTTTTATCAAGATGAGCTGCTAAGCCGCTAAGAAAGGCGAGGGCATGCACAAGCCTCAACGGAGTAAGTGGGGGTGGGACAGCTCACACGTGTCGAGGGTTAGGTTAGCTTAGCACTTCTTTCAATTTTTCTTGCTTGTGTTAAAGAGGTTTTTGTGATATCATTGGAATTTTTTCTCTCAAATATAGGGTATTTTGAGGAAACTTGTTCCAATATAGGATTCGAAGTTTTCTGAGCATTAGACAGTGTAAGTAACTAAGCTGCATAAAAATTTTGATATGTATATATATATATATATGCATTCACAAATAAATTTTGAATTTTTCAACATTTCTGAATATGTTTGTTGATTAATTATTTATTTGAATGTTTTATTTATTTAACTATTTCAATAAATTTTTTTATTGATTATTTATTCCTTTAAATTGTTTATTAAACCTTTTTAGTACTCTTTTTATTGAATTATGTATTTATTCAATTAATTGTTACAATTATTAATTATTGAATTATCAAGTCTAATAATTATATCAAAAAGTAATTGGATTATTTTTATACAGAAATGGGAGCATGTACGTGAGTGTTAGTATTTTTTTGCTTGATTAATTGTTCTACAAATTCTTTGGTCTAAAATTTTTAATATTTTTGTTTGGTTTTTGGACAATAAAATTACTTTGACATAAATACATTTAGTCTCCAATTAACTATATACTAACTTTGTCATTGGGGTTAAACGCTGATCATGTCAACATGAAACTCTGATAAAGAATTATAGTTTCATACAGTGTCGTTGTGAAATAATAACGATTTTTGATAATTTGGTTCAGGTCACCGAAGATAAACAAATGAGCTCTGAAAATCTGAGTCGGGTCACCAACTTCAAATAAATGGCCTCTGATATTTTGTTTTGGCCATAGTAATTGGGGGATGTATATTTTAATAATTTGATCAGTTATGTATTTTATTTTTACTACATGATAATTTTGTATTATGTTGAATTGCTTCTGTTTTCTGAATTAGATTTTGGATAAATATTGTACAGTGTTATATTATTATTGGGATGTCAAGCTCATAAGTTTGTTCTAATTTTTTTTTTATAGCAGGAGTAAATAGTTCAGCAGACAACTTAATGGGTTAGTGAAAGTTTGTGTTACTTGTTTGAATGGGTTGTTATTATATTTGTATTAGTATTTGAGTTTTGTTTTAGAAAACCTCATTGTTTTCAAACCCTATTATATTTAGTTTGTATTTGAAATTGTAATTTTGAAATTTATATTTTCTGTTGTGAAATCTGCTCTGAAGCATTGCATGCCTCAGGGTCCACGTCTTGTGAATATGTGGCCGTTTGTAAGCATGCCAAACTCGATCTGCTTACAAACTCGATAGGCCGAGTTCGGGGCATGACAGGTTTCCAAAATTTAGCTGCAAAACAACCCTCACAACTTGAGATCATAGATCTTACTGATTTTCTGCTCCCTTCACCTAATTGGTTAATAATTCATCATATTCTGATATACTATTCTTATGATACAATGGTATAACAGCACAATCATTAAACTTTATCTTAGTCCGAAGAGCTATTAATTAATCATCTGTTATCCTACAACCCAAATATGACTGCTTTTCATTAACAAAGATTCAAAAAAGTATAGATAGCAGATCGATGCAAGTCTATTATTTATATGATGCTGGAGACCAGACCATGTGATTGTTGTTCACTGAATCAATGATCCCCTAATCAATAATGGGAGAATTAACATGGGGCGAAACACCCACCTCAAGTTTATCCAAATCCCATCTATAACCCTGAACCAGATCGATCATAGATATCAAAGTTACCAAAATCCAAATCCATGTTGATGAATGTTGGTTTAAAAGCCTGATGTGATCTCAAAACACCCTGGATCATTGTAAAAACACCTATTAATTATTTGAAAGACTTTTGATCTTATAAATGGAAACAAACACAATGCAAATAGAGTCAGTCACATATGACTGACTAGACACGCACACATCTCACTGCATTGGCACCAACAAATTGAGCTTCCTGAATATGAATATCATCAATGATCTTGTCTAGCAAATCCAGTTTGCTGTTAAGCGGAAGGCTTGATGACAACAGGTGGAAACTGAAACAGTAAGATCTTATCAATTGCTGCAGCAAAAGGGCCGGCAAATGCAACATGGCTTGGATGGTTGGAGTAAGCTGCAAAATCTTCAGCACAGTTGAAGGTCAGTATGAAGGCATGGGTGAACCCCTGGCTCATCATCTGCTCACTCCCCACATCTTCTCCCCTGTTCAATAAAATCATGGCAGATTCATGCATAATATTTTGCTCTATATATATACATTGATTCTGATAAAATGAAATGAGAATGTGATTACTTGCTCACCATTCAAACCCCTTGACAGCATCTATCTCAGTGGCAAGCTTCTTCATCCCCTCAAGCAACTCCTCAACCACTATACCTTCCTTGAACTTCACCAAAACTAGATGCTTCACTTCTCCCATGGTTCTTCACCTTCTGTGTTTAAGTGCAGTGCTCTCATGTGCTTTAGCTAGGTTGCATATATACATGTGTATGTGCTTTTAAGATGGTAGATCAAGTAATGTTGTTGAACAGTTCCTGTGATTTTGAATTGCGGACAGCAAGAATCTGTTATTATTGAAAAAGATAAATTAATGGGGCACAGAAAGCAAATGGCAATGGCAATGGCAATGGAAGGAGCCCACCAGACTATTGTATATAACAAGTTCATCCCCCTGGCAAGCTGTCTTCGCTGTTAACCAAATATTTGTGTCTGCATGGTTATCATCAACGTACTACCATCACATGCCTACTCCTTTTTCTTCAACAACTTTTTCTGATCCTACTCTCACCAAACAAAAGAGATGCTCATCCTTTTTACCCCATCATACTTATCAATGATGAATAGTTCAATAAAAAGAATAACCTAGGAATTTAGTGAAGAGTTATTATTACTAAAAATATGTTAATTAATTAATAATCTTTGCAAATATTTAATTAATAAATTAATCCAATAAATCCTTGAAGAAATTTGTTTATGTCATAAATGACACAGAGGACCTGATTCAATTGGGCCGGGCCTAATCGCTTATACTGGGCCAGACATAAATAGAGATCCAGAAAAGAAGCATTGTCGTCTCGATCGAGTCTTGTCCTTGGAGCACCGAACACCGCCTGCTGCTCGCCGGCGAGAGGAGAGGAGAGGAGAGGAGAGAAGCGAGATGCATTGGATCAGGGCCGATGGCTCCGATTTTGGAGGAAATCTCCCAATCCCTCGAAGGCAATTCTTCTTTCTCTCAATCTATCTGCATTTATGTTATTCTATATTTTTTTTTTGATTTTCCATCTCAAATCCACAAAGAAGCTCAACCATCACTGATGTTCATGTTTGTGGAGGCGGCAGTGGGCACACAGCGGTGATGGTGGGCAAATCCAAGGTGGTCGTCTTTGGAGGCTTCGCTGACAAGAGATTCCTTGACGACATCGCCGTCTACGACATTGGTCCCCTTTCCTTCTCCTTCATTCATTCATTCATAAATTTATTTGTGATGATTTAATGAGGTTCAATTTGGTGTTTGTGATCGCAGAGAATAAACTTTGGTTCACTCCCCAATGCACTGGGAGCGGGTCGGATGAACAACACGGACCACCACCGCGTGCCTTTCATGTTTCTGTCTCCATTGACTGTAACTTGTTCGTCTTTGGTGGTCGTTCTGGTGGCAAGAGGTCTGTCCAATGCCCCACTCTTGTATTTGTTACCTTTACTTTG
Organism: Dioscorea cayenensis subsp. rotundata; assembly: GCF_009730915.1. Lineage (NCBI taxonomy): Eukaryota > Viridiplantae > Streptophyta > Magnoliopsida > Dioscoreales > Dioscoreaceae > Dioscorea > Dioscorea cayenensis. The sequence continues at coordinate 9,102 of NW_024086793.1, forward strand.
CGAATTGGAATTCAACAAATTACTCTTGCGAGCTGAACTTTGACATGAAAAAATACATGCTTTTTCAGGTTGGGTGATTTCTGGATGCTTGATACTGGTACATGCATCTTTTTTTCTTGGTGTGTGTGTGTGTGTGTATGTGTGTGTGTGTGCAATTGAGCATGTAGGATAGGTCGGTTGGGTTAATTACAAGTTAGTGATTTGTACTCCGAATGACATGATGATGAGCTGCTGTTGCTGTTCTGTTTGTTCGTCTCTTGATAGATATTTGGCAATGGTCAGAGCTTACTAGTTTTGGTGACTTGCCATCACCTAGGGAGTTTGCTGCTGCTTCAGCTATTGGAAATCGCAAAATTGTTATGTAAGCTAGCTGCTTGCTTGTTAGTTACCAGCATGAAATTAACTACTTGAATCTTAAGTTACTTAGCACTCACACACAGGTATGGCGGCTGGGATGGCAAAAAGTGGCTGTCTGATGTCTACATCTTAGACACAAGTAACCTTTCCTGCGTGCTGCTTGTCTCTTTCTCTTGTTTCATGTTATAAGTTCTTGCCTGCTGCTGAGAAAAATGCTGCATTCATGGAATTTCTCATGATTACATGGGTTAGACTAATTTATTTGATGTCTCTCTCTTCAACAGTATCACTTGAGTGGACTGAGTTATCGGTTTCTGGATCAGCACCTCCACCTAGATGTGGGCATTCAGTCACTATGGTTGAAAAGCGATTGCTTGTCTATGGTGGCAGAGGTAAATTATCAATCAGGTTGGTTTATTGCAAATTTAATGTGTTTTTCTCTTGCCTTGTGGTTCATTTTGGTTTGCACTTTTTCACTTTTTTTCTCAGCTGAAGCTTTGACTAAAAAGATTTTATTTCAGCAGGGATAATAACAGTCTCTGATATTAAATCATATTGTTTCATAGAAGTAAAGGAGAAATGGAAAAATTTTAATTGATTCATTTGTCTTTCACCCACAAGTTATTAATCTCTTTCAATTTTTCTCTCATCAATTTTTCGTTAGAGGTATAACAAATCTTTCAAGATTGCTTTCTTAGTTCTTGTAAACATGGGTATATAGCTATAATTTATCCATTAATCTTTTTTTGTTGTTTTTTTGTATTTTAAGACTTGGGGACTTCATCTTGTTCACTGCATTTTATACAAAATGCACATGTGAAACTGTTCTGGAAGATAATGGAATCCCATGCTTAAGTGCTGACTCTGATCTTTTACCCTTTAATAGGAGGTGGTGGACTTATAATGGGCGACTTATGGGCTTTGAAGGGTCTCATAGAAGAAGGTATTCCTTCTAGACATGTGAAGCCTTTGATTTGCTGAACCCTTAGTGAGCTCCCAGTGTGTTCAATTCATTATGTTGACTATGTATTGAGCGGTAGATTAGCCAGAATATGAATTAAACGGGTGTTTCCACTACTTGTCTGATTGGGTTGAATGTTAATGTTTGTCATGAACAAGATAATGAGACACCTGGTTGGACTCAATTGAAGCTTCCTGGGCAACCTCCTTCACCACGCTGTGGTCATACAGTAACTTCTGGAGGGCACTATGTAATGTTTCCTCACATATTTGCTCTGGCTTATAATTTTATTTTTCTTTATCAAGTTATTTCTGTGTGTCAATGACACTGTTTTTTCATTTTTTTGGTTATTAGTGAATGATTGCTCAATGTGTGTTTTCAGCTTTTATTATTCGGAGGACATGGGACTGGAGGTTGGCTGAGTCGATATGACATCTACCACAATGACTGTGTAATTTTTGGATAGAGGTAAGTTTTTGGAAGAACATTGTTGTTCAGTTTAATCTGCAGTTATGTCAGCCAGTTTTCTAGCTCCAAATGTTAACTGAGGCCACCTTTGCTGTGACCTTGATTTGATTTGCTATTCTTAGTGTCGATCTTTCTTGACTGTTGCCTATTGTAGTCAACTAATTTGGCTCATTTCAGTCTCTGTTCAGTGGAAACGCTTGCTTACAACAAATGAACCTCTGCCTGTTCGGGCATACCACTCCATGACCTGCATTGGTGCACGCTATCTTTTATTTGGTGGATTTGATGGCAAGACCACATTTGGTGATTTGTGGTGGTTGGTTCCTGAAGGTATTGTTACTCTTGGATCACATTGATCATATCCTATTAGAGAGTGTCTTTGTTATGTGATACTTGATTTCTTATTTGGCAGAATCACATGGTGTCCATCTATGGTTTTCAAACTCTAGCTGTAAAACAAACCTCATAAATTGAGATCATAGATGTTACTGATTTCCTGCTCCCTTCATCATTTTGGTTAATAATTCATCATATGCTGATATACTGTTCTTAGGATGCAATGGTATAACAGCACAATCATTAAATGTTATCTTAGTCCAAAGATCTATTAATCATCTGTTATTCTACTACCCAAATATGACTGCTTTTTCATTATCACATATTCAGCTTAAATCTACATCTTTTATGATTTTCTGCCGATATTGTTTGCCCTAATTTATTCAGGTTAATGTCTTTCTTGTTTTATATTCATATTTATCTTCTTAAGTAACCTTCTTCATTTGTTAATTTACCTTGTTTCATTATTCAGTAGAAAACATTATTCTTGCCTAGACTCCCTGATCCATTCTCCACATGCGCAGATGATCCAATTGCTAAGAGATTGCCATCAAGTATAACTCCCGTGCCTGATATTAAACAGACAGTGACAAGAAGTGATTTATCTCAATCTATTCATAAGGTAATACAACAAATGAGAAAACTCTAAAGCAAGCATTCTGCTCGCCTTTTCCATTCTGAGAGAGTGCATGCTTACACAGCACAGAGACTTTGCGGCAGGAATTGATGACAGAAACACCCAGTTATATATGTTCTTGTTTTGTAGGAGAGTGAAATGGAAGAATCACCTATAGTGGAGCTGCAGAAAAGAATAGGAGTTCCAATTTCTTCTTCTATTCCCCATATGAATATTGTTGATGAAGTCGATGATAAAGAACTCCTTGAGCTTTCCTCAAGGCTCCCAATTAGTGATCCAGGTGCTGCCATTGAGGTGATATTTTAGCACGTATCTCGTTGGTATCTGATTATAATTTGCACCATTGGATTCATATCGGTTATGGTTGTTTGAATTACAGTCACTTCGTCACCACTGGAAAAATTCTTCAGCAAGCTCAATACAGCTGAGAGAGCTTGGCCCATTGCTTAGAGATTATCAGCGTCTAATTGCCAATCATTATATGTAAGTTAATGTTGCTTCTCTGTATCAATTAAATGGTTTCCATGGCTGCTGCTCGCAATCTGTGCTAATATTCGGAACTGCATCTGTGACAGTGGAAATTTTGCCCCTGAATCAGCACTCTCCACATGCACTCCTTTAGGTGAAGGAATTCAGCATCAATTTTTCCATTTGAAAAAGTGCATCCCAGGTATGCCTTTTTCTCTCCCTCATTTGTGCAAAAATATTGTATCTGCCAATATTTAAAAGAAGTTGCTGTGGATATGACAAATTCCGATGATTATTATTATTAATTTTTCAGCTGCGACTTGGTGATGTTCCAAGATTGCTCAGTGAATATAAAGAGCTGATTCCAAATTGAAGATTGCTGTTCTATTCCAGTTTGGCATTATACCTGGAACAGAAGAGTTGATTGGTTCTGATGCATTATTATTCACACATATGAATACAAGGAGCGACACTTGCTTCCAAAAGTTTATTCCAATCATTTTTCCCATAAATAGAACACACACACACACATACATATATATAAAGAGCCGTATCAGTGTCAAGTATTTTACTGGAGATTCCATCAATAATCCCACATACATGTTTTGTTGTTTCCCTGTTACTACTAGTCATACCAATCTCTCTCTCTCTCTCGATTCATGAATTCATACGGTATAAAAAAACAAAGAAGAGAAGAAAAGAAGAATTAGAAGGTGATGGGACAGCAATGAGAGAGCAGTTGAGTGGTGTTGTGTTGTGTCTCCCATGGGAGTAGTACTAGTTACTATTGAACCAGACCCTCCTGACACAACTCTTTTCCGCTCACGTGATATTTCTTTATTACTCCATGCCAACTGGCACCACCCCCTCTTCTTGCCTCTTTCCATTGGAATCTCAGTTTTATATTACCAGTTTAATAATTTGAAAGACAAAAGTGTAATCATTCTATGTTCTACTAGATAATATATTATAATCAATAACTTTTATTTTCCACCGTTTTCCAAATAAAAATAAATAATATATATATATATATATATTTTATTTTTTTTTTGAAAAAAAGGACCACAAGGCACACGAACCTCGAAACCCCTGTGATTCCAGTAAGACCCCGGAATGAATGCATGCCTCAGTCTTCGTACGCGTGCAGCCATGTGGGCACCCACAAATGCAAACTCCAGGCTCACTATCATTTATGCAACAATCTTTCCATATATATGTATATTAATATACATATATATATAATATGTATATGAGAAATAGAAATAGCAAAAAGAGCATGAGAAAGTAGAAACGGAGTAACTGAGTTGTCTTATCCTGAGTCCACAAAACAAGCACTGTATTTGAACACTGTCTCCAGCCAGACAGACACTGCGTAGGTTGATGCAATAACTTAAGTCATGCATGATATAATGAAAGTTCTAAGCTTGTTACCAACGGTGAAGAGCTGCTAGACAACTTGAGAGCAAAGCAAAGTAATGGAACAGGAGGGAGTAGCAGAATTGATGGAGTTTTTCTTTTCTTCATAACTTATTAACTTGCATGCATGAATGAAGCAGAGTGATGCTGGATATATAACAGAAGCAGTGATCACAAGGCTGGTTGACTAGTTGCAAAAAAACAAGATGGTGACTTAGATCCTAAGCCATAACAGTTACACAAAACATGGTACTACTACCATGTTTTGTTTCTTTTTAGTGAAGAGTGAGGTAATGTATTATTATAATCTATGAAAGTTACGTCAAGTCAAGGAGGAAGAAAAAGTTCGCTGATAGTTGCTTTCCTGAGGAGACAGTTCACAAGAATCACAACCGAGATTACAAGAAAGCAAATGCAGCTCAAAACGACATATATATATATATATATATATATGTAAAAGAAAAAAGCTGATGGCTTTGGATGGGTGCGAATCTTCTTTGGGTCCGTACAACCAGCTGCTTCCCAACCCACTACCTTACTATGATTTGCCCCTTCTTTCTGGGTTCTTCTTCTTCTCACACCATCCTTCTCTTTTCTCCTCTAATTATATGAAACACAGATATCATGTCTCACTCACATCAAGCCTCTGTGTTCCATGTGACTGTGGGACCTTTCATTCTTACTGCTCATTCATTTTAAGGATGAAATTCAATAATAGACTGAAAAAAGACAAGGTAGTATATTTGTACGTATATATCATTGTTCAGCAGTAGAGCTAGCTAGGCAGCTAATTACTAAGCAAACAAATGATGAAAGAATGAAGTTTCTCATTAAAGCGCTTCATGTGATTGTGCATTATGCTTAAAATAATAAAAGCATAAATTGAAGAAACAGAGAGAAAGAGAGAGAGAGAGAGAGAGAGAGAGAGAGAGTGAGATGATGGGACAGAAAGGAAGGGGGCTTGGCCATAATTGAATGCTGAGTTTGCCCCTCCTCCCGCCCGTACCATATGTACCCATCTCTCTTCTTAGATTCCACGTTTTCAATGCTTTTCCTTGCATCAAGATACCCTCCACGATGACTTTTTTTCTTTTTTTTTTAAATAATAAAATACAAGAAAAAGGTAGAAGCTCAAACAATGTGTGTGAGTTTCCAGATATCATGAATACAGAACTACTGCAGCAGCAATCCAAGCCAACCTTTTGTTTCTTCTTTTTTTCTTGTTTTTTTGTTTCTTTTACTCACTTTAGACATGCCATTAAAAAAACTGAGGTTGGTTGTGGACAAAAGAGTGATATTGGAAGATCAAAAGTTTATATATATATATATATATATATCTTTATACATGGTTCACTGTATCACTGAAGAACAACCAGGGAAGAGTTTAGACAACCTTTGATAATACCAGCACACTGACATTCTCTTATTCATGCTTTCGCTGCTACTAAGCTTAGGCTTCTTCAAGAAACTTTAGCCATAGATATGGATTTTTCTCAAAAGGAGGGCTATATAGACTCATTATATATATATAGGGACATCACAGCAATGAACCACCCCCACAGCCTTTTTGCTCTTCTACTGTCCCACTTGCCTGCTATAGAGTCAAAAACATCTTTCTTTCTTTCTCTACTATACATTATTATATTATATTGTTGCTCAGGTATCAACCCACTTCATGTGTTATCCTTGAGAGCTTTTTGTTATCCAAGAAAGAGCAAATAGATCAAATCAGAGGGCACCTTCTGAAGAGACAGATCCTTCACTTCCCCATACTTGCTCAACCAAACCCCCTCGGTTCTTTAAAAGTAAAACCTATCAGGCTATATTAAGCATCACTTGTCACTTGCCAGCTATCCTATCTATCCATACAAGTTTGATCTGAACAAGAACCAGATTAATATTTTGTATATCTCTGATGGTGATTGTCATATAAAGGAACTGCTCACAGTGTAAACCACACCAGAACCAGAGCCAGAGCCAGAGCCAGAGCCAGAATCTGAACCAGAGCCATTGCCATTCATTTTCTCTTTTAATCCATTTTTTCAAATATTCAACTCAGTTGTCCCCATGAACATGGACATGGACTCCTCCTCCCAGCAATGGGGAAGCCAACAGGAGCCAGATCAGCACCAGAACCAGGCAAAAGTCTCAAAGCTTCAACTGATGACAGATGAACAAGAGATCCATGCCTCTGCTCTTCCATTATTTGCAGCCACTCCTATAAACCACACCAGAACAACAAGCACCCCCACCCTGACCCCATTTCCACCTGATTCATCCCATACTAGTAGATTCTCCTGTGAGTTTCCATTCCTTTCTTTCTTTTTCTTTACTTTTTTCTTGTATATACAATAGACATAGTTCTGTTTCAGCCATAATAACAGCAAGCAATGATTTTCCTCAGGGGGGGCAGGAGGAGGGATGGTAGGTTTATTCAGTTTGGCACAATGGCAGGAGCTGGAGTTACAGGCCTTGATCTACAAATACATGCTGGCCGGGGCTCCAGTGCCTTTGGACCTCATTCTCCCCATCAGAAAAAGCCTTCTCTCTGCACACCCTTACTATCACCACCACCAACTTCAATACCAGCACTTCCCTACACCTGCTAGTCAGTCTCTGTTCTGCTACTCCTCTATTCTTCTTCTTTTTTTCAATCTTGCATCTAGTCTTTTCAAACATATATGTATTTGTTTGTCTTGTTTAGTGCTACAGAGCGGGTATTGGGGGAGGTGTGTGATAGACCCTGAACCAGGAAGATGTCGAAGAACTGACGGCAAGAAGTGGAGGTGCTCAAGGGAAGTGGTACCGAGCCATAAGTACTGTGAGCGCCACGTTCACCGCGGCCGAAACCGTTCAAGAAAGCATGTGGAAGTCCTCGCACCCACACCAACTACTACTACCAAAGACGACGACGGCGACGACAACAACAACAACAACAACAACCATTTTGTTCCGCATCATCATCACCATCACCACCAAACCAGGTGCCCTACTCCATTCATGTCAATATTATGCCATCTTTTCATCTTGCAAAATGCTGCGGGGATATGTGTATGTATATAGTTATGTTGGTTTTCTTTGAGCAGCAGAGGAACAGAAGATGATGGTAGGCAGAGCTACTGCACTAACTATCCAGACCAGAACGAGGGCCATGTTTTGAGGAAGTTCTTCAATGAGAGACCAAGATCACAAGGACAGCAGGAGAGCATCTCCAGTGCTAGTGGTGGTGGTGGTGGTGGTGGTAGCCAACAGACCCTTCTCTCCATCTCCATTCCTGGGGATGTGTCTTTGAAACTATCAACAGGCTCAAGCAAAGACAACGGAGATGGTGGTGGTGGAGCGCATCATAATGCCCAGCAATCTCCAGCTAATCTTAATGTTAATGTTAATGCTAATGCTAATATTAATAGAAATTGGTCTGAGTGGGGACATGGTAATGAGAATGAAAATAATGGAGAAACGGCAAGTGGGGGCCCGCTTGCAGAGGCACTTCTCCGTTCGTCAACTTCCACAGCATCACCGACTAGCGTGTTGCAAAAGCCCTGTGGGATCTCCGCATCTGAAACCAGTAGTATCAGTATCTCAAGTTGATCTGTGCCTTATTTGTTGTTTTGTTTGTCATATTGTCGGGTGTGTGGGTCTTTGTTTCTTTATGGGTTGCTGATGTTCCAAGTGGAGAACTCTCTCCCTCTCTCTGTCTCTGCTTTGTCACTTTAGTGTCTTGTATTGAGTCTCTATTATTATTATTATTATTATTATTATTATTCTGGCAGCTTCTGAAATTTAAAGTTTGTTTTTTATTTTATCAGGAGATGATGCTTGGTAAATAGTAAATAACACCTGCAATGAAAGATCCATGCAGGTCTTTAAAAGAGGCTATGTGATCTGCCCGACATTAATGTTTTAGGCGCGTGCAGTTAATTAAGGAGAGGGATGAAAAAAAAAATAGGCAACCAGAATCGGGTTTATAATTGGTCCAGTTCACTGTAGAAACCTGAATTTTGAAAAATCCGTCTGATCATCAATCCTGGTTTGCAATTTTTTTTTAAATCTATATTTATAATAATAGATTAATAATAACAATAATATCAAAAATATGGAAGATTAAAGTGTAGAGTCAAAATTTATAAGCTTAAGGTTGGTACAAAGTGGATTTCAGATTTCTTCCTTGGACTTGAACTAAGAATTAGGGCTACTTTATTCTACAAATTTTGGGGCCGCTACATCTTTGCTGTTGGGCTCTTTCCTTGCCGGGGCTCCGATCAACGACTACACTAGAATTAAGATCGAAAACTAGTGCAAGGATTGAGAGTTGAAGCAGTTCACTAAGCTTTTGAGCCTTTTGGTCCAGATCACAGGGGTATATTGCATGTAGGATTTGTTTGTTTTGTTTTTTTGGTTTTTGTTTTTTGTTTTTTTGACTTGGTGAACATTTGAGTTCTTTCTTATTTTTACTTAGATATCAAACATCTCTGTTCTTGTTGATGTGTCAAACAACTCAAACCATATTGAAAATCACTAAAGCAGCGATATTTGTTGACAACATTTGCACAATAATTGCAACTATAAAAAGTACATTTGTTGTTGTTGTTGTTTTAACTTTGTGAACAATGAGGGTGCATGATATTGATGGTTAGGTTTTTATGATATTCAGTTGGTCTTCTAGTTTTCTGCCATTGCAGCCATTGACCTATTCTTGTTTTCTTTGTTGTATTATGGATTTTTTGGAGCAAATATTGCATTGAATTCGAATGGATTTATTTTCTATGCAATCTTTAATCGTTGTTTAGATATCATACATCTCTGGCATATTGTATCTTGAGCTTTTTTTTTTCTTTTTATTTTGATGTGCAAATCATGTAGGGAATCACCAAGTAATTCTTTGTTAGAATTAATTATGTTTATTATGTTTATATATATGTATATATAAGATCATTATATATATATATTAATTATGTTTATTTTATTTCTTTTATCTTCAGATTGGGTGTTTATTCAACATTTAGTGAAACAATTACTCACCAAAACCATTCGGAAGAATCAGAAGAAGGTCAGTTCTTTAGTCCTGTTTTTGAATTTTCAAATTTGTTCACTATTTTAATTCTTTGTATTTTGCCTAGGAAATGGAAATCAATGCACAATCATCATCCGTCTCTAGTTCTGTTCATTCGAAAAGTGATCCTGCTTGGGACCATTTTGCTTTAACCACTAATGATTAGAAGGAAGCAATTTCAATGTCTTTTATTGTGGATCTAAATATCAAGGTGGAGGCATTTATAGGATGAAACACCATATAGCCGGAGTTCGTAACAACATTACAACTTGTAAAAAAAGTTCCGTATGATGTTTGTGAGCAATGTTTGGCACATCTTAATTCTTCAAAGCAAAAAGAGCAAAAATGTGAAGATGCATATAAAGTTATTGAATAGAATGATGATGAGCAGTTATAAGAGTTAAATCCTACATCAAAGCATCAAGAAAAAAAAGGTTCAGCCTTTGAAAAGTTACTTGGGAAAAGAAAAGCAAAAGATCCAATTAGAGATGATGTAGTTCTAAAGCCTGCTTTAGGCTCCCAACCTAGCATCAAAAGTGTGTTATGTGGCAAACAAGCAGTTCAAAAGGCACATATGACAATCACTAGATAGTTTTTAAATGTATGCATTCCTTTTAATGCAGTGCGGTCTTATTTTCAGTCGGCTTTAGATGCTATTGCTATGATTAATAGTCGATATAAGGCCCCATCCTACAATGATATGAGAATTCACTTGTTGGAAACTTCTTATTGATGATTATAGAAGCACTTGGGCGAACTCTGGATGTACAATCATGGGTGATGGTTGGATTGATTAAAGGCAAAGGACTTTCATTAATTTTTTGGTGTGCTGTCTAGCTGGAATAACATTTATCAAGTCCATTGATGCATCAGATATTGTCAAGGATGCCTCAAATTTGTGTAATTTGTTTGCAGAAATAGTTGAATGGGTTGGACCTTCTAATGCGGTGCATTTAGTTGCCGATAATGCAAGTAACTATGTGAAAGCCAAATTGTTTGGAATCTAGTGGAGAATCTTTCTACTACCTATATTAATATTATAGACAATATTGATCATGGAAATTGGCTGGATGTCAATCAGAATGGAAATTCCAAATAAAATACTTCTTTGATTGCTGCCACCATTTGGTCATTTGGAAGAGTCATTGTGATCTAATTTTCAATCATAGAGATCTTGATCTCTTTTAGATTACCAAAAATGTTGTTGAGTATACTAAAGAGTTCAGGATTAACAAGACAAACTACAAGCTGATTAATTATTTCATCTACAACAGGCCCACCCAGGATACTTTGGGAGTCTTCTTGGCAACTGCTTGGAATGAAGCAATAGGTAAAAGGTGGAGTTGGTTTCATTATCATTGATTCTAATTCAAAGGTTTTTTTGTACAGGTTTGGTCCCACTAGTATTGATGCAAGAATTGAATTAGAGTCAAAAGCTTTAGCTACAGACCATGGGGATCATTAAAGAAGCTAGGGAGAGATGTTCTAACATTTATATTAGCTCAAAGGAGATGTGGAATGCGCTCCAGGGGAACGATGAAGCTTATCATTGGAGACATTCAAACTGCATTAATGAAATTAGGAATTTGCTTATCTACTTCAACATTTTGAGAATGAATTTACTACATTAGACTTGGAACAAGATTGTTCCTGCTTTAGCTGGTCAAGGAATCAAAGCTACTTAACTGTCTTTTTTTCACAAGGGAATGGAGAAACCAAAGTGGATCATGAGAATGCTCAATCATGCTAGCTTTACTGATTGACTTTGCTGCTTTTTCTAGCTTTTTCCCTCCGTTTTTGTGTTTTCTTTCAGTTTTTTCTGGTTTCCTGTTTGGTTGTAAGTTTGAACTCTTTTTCTTTTAATAAATAGTGACGTGATATCTCCTTTACCCCAAAACAAACTATGTGAAAGCCGGAAAATTGTTGCAAGAGAGGTATGAACACATTTATTGGATGCCTTGTGCAGCCGATTGCCTAAATTTGTTGTTGTAATACATCAGTAAAATGCCTCATGTGGGCGAGATTGCAAATCAGGCTTCAAAGGTGACTATTTTTGCCTACAACCATATTTTCTTATTATCCTTATTACTTTGAAGAGCATTTATGAGCATAAACATGACTTGCAAGCTTTGGTGACAAGCAAATATTATAGAGATAAACGATTATCTAGAAGTGCTATAGGAAAAGTTGTCAATGATACTATTTTGGATAATAAATTTTGGGATGAATGTTTGCTTATGGTGAAGATTAAAGCACCTATAATCAAGCTTTTGCGTATTGTGGATGCTGGTCCAAGAAATCCGCTTGACGCAAGTACTCTTCTTCTCCACTTTTTTTAACCAAAGAGACCGCCATCCTTCCAATTGTCGGAATATTATTTTTGAAGACATTCTCTCTTCTTGGTTTCCTGAATTTCTCTTTTTGATTTTTTTTCCCTGAATCCTTGCATTTAATATTTTCCATTTCTTAGATCTTCCCTTTCCCCAAAGAAGGCTTTATATTATCGTCGTTAAATTGTGAACTTCATATGAAGAGGACTCATAGTGAAGATGCTAGAAATGAACATCCAACTATAAGATATACAGCCTACATGGATGGGCAAGGACTAAACAGGTGATTTGTATTTATTTATTTATTTATTTGGGTTTGTGTATTCGTGTGAAACCTTATTTCCAAAATATTTTACTGTTCATTATTTTGTGTTGCTTTTTTGTGGTTGAAAATTATCCTGTGAATCAGAAGAAGATTTATGTTTTGGTTGGTTTTCTTCCATTTATAAGTTCAACTATTCATGTATATATATTATATTGTTGTTATTTACAAGCAAAACCTAAAAGCAAAAAATTATATAACTACACACACACATATCTATATATATCTATCTATCTATATATATATATATATATATATATATATATATATAAACTATAAGAGTATATGTTTTATAACTTTTATATTTGTATTTGTCTACCCCTATCCAATCCTTACTCTATTGACAACGAAAACTCTTCGATAACTACCATGTAATCGAGCGTGAAGAAAGCAAGACAGAGTCCTATCCTCAATCTTCTCATGTATGTCAGGGTATAAGTAGGTTTCTAATTGATGAGGATGTGCACGGTAATTATATAACATTTTAATGAGCTTTAACTTATCAGAAGAGGGAACGGTAGATACTAAGTGAGAACAACAAACATTAAAGAGAAACGTAATATATTAAGTGAAAACTGCAATCAATAAGTAGAAAACCATTATGTTAAAAGGAAACTTTGTGTAATACATGGAAAACTATTAACTATTATATTAAGTGAATACTTAATATAATGCGTAGATAGGTAGTTTATTAAGTGTAGATAAATTTAAAATTCTGTTTGCTAGCAAAATTGCGTAGTGTATGTTTGAGGTGTTTTATATCCAAAAATCATTATTTACAGATTTTCATCAGCACACTTTTGGAATGCTAAGACAAAATAGGGATGGCTAGGACCCTGACAGATTTTCATTGGGAAGGAAATGTGTTTTGCTTCAAGGATATGCTCTCCAAAAAATGCACCCATGTTAGTGTATGTATCAAATTGAGGATGGAAAATATGAAATCAAGTGGAAAAGGTGATGACATTTAGAAACATTAAATTATAAGTAGAAACCTATAATTTTAAATTGAAACATTGTATACTATGTGGAAAGCTATTAGTTATAATTTTGTTTGATAACAAAATTGCACAATGCATCTTTAAACTGTTCAACGTCTAGAAACCATTGGGCTTCATTCATGACAAACTTTTAGAATGCTTTGAAGAAGTAGGAAGGACTAAAACCATGACAAATCCTTACTACAATGGGGAAAGTATGCTCTCCAAAACTTAATCCCTAGTGGTGTATCACAAATGAGGAAAAACAAATGGAACCATGCAGGAAAAAAATTTGATGGTTTTCGTAAAGAATGAACAAAAAGAAAAAATCGATTAATTTAAGTGGAAAATTCAATGATTAATCTGAAACTTGATATAATAAACAAAAATTTAAATATTAAACAGAAACATCATATATTAAGCATAAATTCTAAAACTTAAATCCAGAATTTGAATAACAAGGAGAAACATTTTACATTAAGTAAAAACATCATATACTAAGTGAAAACTTGAAAATACATTAAGTATCTCAAAAACATTGTTTACAGAGTATATGAATACAAAGAATTGATATTTAGGATAGAAATGAAGAGTTCAAATGAATGCCCACCGCCCCTTCATTTGAATCAACAATGATGTCAATGACAACACTATTGAACATGTAATATATGTGCCACATATACTGAAATTTAACCTCAGAATCAATAGAAGAAACTATTCTTTGTGAATCTGGTGTGACAAACTTCACCCACACAGTAAATGTCAAGGCCCCAATCATTTACGTATCTCCCTAGTAATTTGTTCCAAAAATTAACACAATAATACTACATAACTCATTACACCTTCTACATCTAGCGATGACACAAAGGTCTCCATTGACAACCTTCAACTAAATCATCTTATAATGACATATGTTAAAATTGCACAAGATATGGAAACCATAACAGGCAAAAGACTCAAGAACTCACCACAAAGGTAGATGTTTGTTTGAGCCTTTCTCTTGTGAACTTGGTCGTTGACTCATTGAGCAAGAGATGGTTACTCCCAGTAGACAAATGGATGGCACTAGAACAAAATCACAATGAATAATTGGAAGAAGAGATATTTATTTTAGCAAGATGAAAACAAAAGGGAAAAAAGGGAATTAAAGAAGAAAAAAAAAAGTCAATTTTTTCTTCCATAAAATTAAGAGAAATGCTATTTCCTCCGAAATAGCAGTCCGAAATACTGGGCCGAATGACGTGGATGCCTATGTGGCATCCACGTCATCCAACTTTCTCTCTCTTGTTTTAAGAGAAAACAAAAATTGCTTTTACTTTTCCCAAATTGTCGTCTTCATCGCAGTCTCCATCTCGAAAACGAAGCCCTTTCCTCGCCGTTTTGCTTGACGCCACCGGCGCATCGTCACCGACCTCGCCACCGCCAAGCCCTCCGTCGCCTTCTTGTTTAACGCCACCGGCACACCGTCCCCCAACGTCACCACCGTGAAGCCCTTCGCACACCGTTGCCGGCGTTGCCTACATCTGCCCACACGCGCGAAGCTCTAAATTTCGCATGTTAGCGGGTATATATGCATACATAAATATATATCTTTGTTTTTTTGTGTTCGTTTATATCTTGATCCCGAAATTTTCTCGAACGGGATCGATCCTCGTAGACACGATGGTCTCCCTCCGCCACCATGGCCACGTCCCATCTGCCGGGAGCTCTCCCTTGTTCAAAAGAAGAGAGGAACAAGAATCGACGGTGCCGGTGGCGTCAAGAGAGTCGGGCGAGGAAAGGCTTCAGCGGTGGTGTGGTGACGGCGTCGGCGACATGTCGGTGGTGTCAAGCGGCGGTGAGGTGGCGACGTCGGGCGACATGTCGGTGGCGTCGAGGCGACGCAGCGAGGAAAGGTGTTTCGGAGTGGAAGACGATGATTTGGGAAAGATGGAAAAACCTAGTTCTCGTTTGTTTCCCTTTAACTCTTTAAAACAGGAGAGAGAAAGATGGATGACATGGATGCCACAAAGGCATCCACGTCATTCGCCCGCGAATTTCTGACTGGAATTTCGTTTGAAATAGCATTTCTCTAAAATTAAAAGTATGCAAAAAGGTACCCACAAGTGAAATGATGGCAAAAAAAGCTAGTGATGTGATGGCCATTATTTTAAATTCAAAAAAGAGATGTGACCAGATGAGTTTTCCCCTACTAATTATAGGGGCAATATTTAAATTTATAGATAGAGATAATTGATAGTGTGAGATCCAAGGACTAAAAAATAATTAATTGCAAAAGGAGGAGCTATCTGGGATATTCAAATGTCAGAGGAACTATCACGAAGTTTTAAAATTTACAGGGACCTACCTATAAATAGTTTTCTCATTTTTTTAGTTTTTAATTTTTATTTTTTGTTGTCATACTCCCAAACTACTTCATCTTAAGATTGATCCATGAAATTCACCTTTCGAGGTGCCATGCTTTAACTTGAAGTTGGCCTACAGAGTTCACCTTTCAAAGTAACACCATCCAACCTTATGTTGGCCTCGTGGAATCCCTCCTTTTGCGTACCACACCATTAGTTAGATTGTTATGACAAGTTAAAGCTCAAAAAATAAAAGAGTCTAGATTTGAAGAGATTACATGAAGAAGAATTTAGATCAAGATACAAGTTTCACATATTGAAAATCAAGCTCAAATAAATTGAATGAAACAAATTCAATGGAGGAAATAAGAAAAGAAAGAAAAAAAAAAGACTTTGAAAAGGTTAACAAGTCAATAAATCAATAAAACATCACACCTTTATTAAGAATGTCGAAAAAAGTCAAAGTGCCACGGGGACCCAATTCCCCGCCCTGTCGAGACCTGGGTCAGAGAATTTTTTAAGGGTCAGGGCCGGGGCTTGGCTTGAAAAAAAAAAATTCCCCGTCGGGGTCGGGAATATCCTCCCCACCCGAGCCCTTCCCCGAAATATTAAATACTTAATTTAAATATATATATATATATATATATATATATATATATATATATATATATATATATATATATATTATATTTTATGCTATAAATATCTAAATAATAATTTAACAAAAGACCATATATTTATTTTTTTTAATTAGAAAATTATTAATAATTAAATTAATATTAATATAAAAATTAAATAAAAATCGATACATTTATATTAACTATATTGCTTTTTAAAAATTTTTTCTAAATTTTGCAAAATAATTTATTTTGGTGATTAGTAGTATGTTGGCATTTTTGTTAGGTCATATTTGTAAATGAATTTCTCAATTATTAAAAATTATTATGGTATTTTTTTGTCAAATATGTCATAAATTTTATTTTAAATAATACTAATATTTTAATTTATTAATTGGGGCCAGAGAATCCACCAAACACGAAAAACTCCAGCTGGGACGGGGACAAGGACCAGGTCGGGAAAAAAATTCTCCGTATTTAGGTACTGATTGTGGGTTAGAGATGGGAGTAGAATTTTGGGATCGAAGTCAGAAAATATGTGTCAAGTGAATCCCTTCATCTCAAAAGTGTCACAGTCCTTTTGAGAGGAAAAATCAAAGAGAAGTAAAATGACAAATAGTATTATATTGACTTTCTTTAAATTTAAAAGAATAATTACATGTACTTGTGAATAAGCCATACTTATTCCATGAAATCAATAAAATATTTATTTCATTTTACTGCTTTATCTCATTCAAATTTTTTATTTTTTTTCTTAATTAGAGGTTCTTAAGACATTGTCCAGAGTAATTATCATTAGCACCAATAAAAAAAATTAGGCGAATGGCAACACATCTTGTTCATTTGACACATGAGGCCTGCCCCCGTTAGCCCTAGAGCTGCTCTGGAAGCTCTCATCAATGATGAGAGCATTCCCCCCTTTCTCTTGATCTTGAGTTATCATTCACCCTTACACTGATAGTTTTGCCACCAGTAACTTCTAGAATAAATTGTATTTCCTCGCACCACATTCCTCTTCAAATATGTTCGGCTGCATCATGGAGAAATAGATTTTTTTTTCCACAAGCAAGTTTAATTCTAGCTAAAATTCCACTAGTTTTATTGATTGCTGGGCATCTAGTGCGAGTTTCGGGTGCTGATTTTATTTACTGGTAAATGGCGAACTCTCTCCGCTTTGTTATTTGTACATTGTATTGATAGTTATTATTATTGTTGTTGTTAGTGCTTTGCCTGCTCCTGAAATTGATTCTTTGTTTTTGTCATGAGATGTTTTCTGGAGAATTATTTTCTTGAATAAAATAGGGCAATAAGAACAAGAAAAGTTATTATAGCATTGTAAAAAAACTAATAACAAATGACCTATGGCATGAAAAATCTCATGCAGGCCATTAGATGAGGATGTAGGATCAGTTTGACAAAAAGGAGGAACATATTGGAATGAGAGTGACATAAGAAGGTTGAACAAAACCCTCTTCAAAGTGATGCACACCACCTAATTCTAGTCTCTACGCTTCTACCTCTTATGGAAATTGAGATACTTGATGGAATAAGCATAGACAAAGAAGAAAAGAGTGACAAAAACCAAGTGAGCCAGTGCCACATAACCGAGAAAACTATGGTCATAGCCCAGATTGTTACTTAGGAATTCATTCAAAGGCTTGCTAGATTGGCCTCGTATCTCAATGTGGTTATCAAGGTTCCCAAATTGTGATGCTGCAAGCCCATATAGTGTCCAAGCCAATGGGGTTGCCCAGTAGTACCACCTCCACCATATTGGAATCAACCTCATGAATGAATATAACAACAATAAGAACAACAAGAGAGGAGAGGCAGAAAGTGAAAACCAATCTAAGAATAAGAAAGAGGTTTAGGACATGTAAAACTTACAACTTTTGAAACTTGTTCCAGAAAATGGTACCAAACAGAACACCAGTAACGATAGTGGTGAAAAATCGTATGGCATTATATTGTGGATCTCTCCAATAAGACCAATGTTGTTTTCAGAAACAAACCAAACATTGTGTGATAAAGCTTTGTGCATACTTTGTAGAAAAGGAAAGATCTTTTGATCCTGGTAATGGATCACTCAACTCCTCGATTAGTAGTTGATTTTTTATGAATGGCGCCAAGAAAATGTAAACAAATGGCTAGCCTCAATAAGTGAAATTAATAACATCATAGGCATGTATACTTACTGATAAAGAGAAGAGCTTCCTTAAAATTCTGCAAAGTCCAGACTCAGTTGAGCCTCAGCAGAGGAAGATGTTATTTCCAACATCCATGTTGCTGGGTTACACCCTTCAGTTATTTTCTTAACACCAGGAATTGCCTAGTGTGGAATTCCATTTGTAAGATGCATATAGTAGAATGCTATATATAATCACTGTACAATGATCCTCAGCACTAAACATTCGTACTATGCCACTAGATAGACATTTCAATTTCGTAATATCAAATAATTCACCGAGTAGAATTTCAAATGCTTCTTTCCAAAACTCTTTTTTTTTGGAAGCCGAGAAGAACTATATGAAAAATTTAGTTTTTATAGCATCTGCAGAAATTTACTTCAAAATATTCTATAAGATTAGCAGAATGATGTCTAAGAGGTCCTGCATCTATGACTTGCCCTCCCCTCTTCATTAGGAGTGACTGAAATTACATAAAATAAAAATTGTATCAAGCTCCTCAAGAAGATTATACATAGTAAAAATCAACGGATGGATTATACACAATAGTAGAGTTAAGAAGAAACTAGAAACCTCGTCAAAAGCTTCAAAAATGTCAATGCTAGGTTGGTGGATGGTGCATACAACAGTCCGTCCTGTGTACACTGTATTTCTCACTATTCGCATAACAATAGCTGCAGCTCTATTGTGTGTTTGGATGGGGGTAATGGTTCTCCCTTTGGGGGAACCATTACTTACACATTCCCATGCATGTGTTTGGATGACTTTTTTGGAGGGTCACCATTAACCCCCACAGGGTAATGAAATATTCCCCCCATTAACCCCCACAAGGCCAGAGTTTGGCTCATCTATGAAGATGATAGATGGATTTGCAACCAACTCTACAGCTACTGTGAGCCACTTTCACTGTTCAGTTGATAGGCTGTCTACCCCTGGAAGACCCACCAAAGCTTCTCGTAATACATTAAGTTCAACCAACTCCATTACTTCTTCCACAAACATCTTTTGCAAAACAAGGAAACAAGGGTGGCAAATAGATAATCAAATTACGATTATGGTGTGATGAAAAAAAAACCCAAAAAGTCATGCAGAGAAGCTGGTCCAATTTGCAAATTAGATCACCATGTGTGCTTCCTGAAAAGATGCAGAAATTCTAAGCTCCTGAACCCTATGTTGTGACTGCTTTACTAATAGAGCTCCCATTATGAGATGGCATAACTAGGGCTAACTAACTTAGTGCACATTGCACCCTTATTAGCACCTTTCACTATAATTTGAATAAAAACAAAGATCAGGGAGAAGATAGCATGGCTTTCTTGTCTCCTTATTTATTTCAGGTGCTAGACACAACCATGCTGAATAAGTAAGAGATTCATAAACAGTAATGTGTGGAGAATGGATATCATGCTGTTCACAATATCCACAAACTTGTGCGAACGTCTCTTGCTTTTTGGGATAATCTGAGATATTGATACTCCCTTCAATGTAACGTCCGGTTTTTCTACCTACCAATATATCCATTAATGTGGTATTTCCGGCTCCACTAACTCCAACAAGTGCAGTAAGGACACCAGGCCTGAAAGCACCACTAACATTATGGAGTAATTGCAGACGACTCTCCTCAATCCTTTCATTCTTCATTTCTTAAAAGAAGAAAGAAAAAGGAAACATGAGCTACAATATTGCTGTGTGTGTGACTTCTCAACTATATTCAGTTTCTTTAGACTGCTGAAACTAGATGCACCAAACTAAGATGGCTCCTGACTAGACTAGCACTAGCAGAGAAATATGTGGTCCGAGCTTAGAAATGATTCATTTAGATGATCCTCTCATAACTAGAGTATCTTTTGTAAGCAACAATGACTTCATGCTATATTTTAGGCTAAAAGAAAATTGATGGCAGTATCACAGATGTAGGTAATATGGTGCAACTTACCGAAGGCATGTCTACATAATAGTTCACATGATTAAAGACAAGAGATAAAGGTTGAAAGGGTAAAACCATTCCTTTCCTAGTTTGTTTGTTCATTGTGTGAATACACTTTAAATTTCCTCCTTCCGTAGAGCTTGACGCATTAGTATCTGCAGAAAACTATAATCACAAAAATCTATATGTGGGCAGTGAAGCAGATGTGACAGCATTAGTTTCATTTAGTATCTTCTACTTCATCTGGCTAGGCATTTGAAAAAGAGCATATGGATTAATAAACTTACGATTTAAATATCGCAGTGCAAAAATAAAGCAGATGTTGAAAATAAAGGAAAACCCCATGAGTGCTCCAATAGAAATCCAATACCAGCGATCATCCGTAAGCATTCCTCTAGGCTTGAGAACATCCTTTCCAATTGTTGGTGCATCAATATGCTGTCATTGTTGGGCTATGACATAAAGGAATTGAGTTATATTCATTGGAGTTCCTCCTCTAGCAAGGGTTATATGACAATCATTGAATGGAACTTACAGTGTTCATCTAGGATCAAGAAATTCATAGATAGATACAGCATTCTGCCCATACATCATTGGAGAAATCTAGCAACGCCAAATCCACCAGGACTGAATATCATCTGCTTACAGAGAAAGGAAACAAATTAGTAAGAGTAGTTATCCAAACATCATAAAATTTAAAGAACTAAATTGGAATTGTAATAACATATGATGATTTTTAAACTTCAAAACTTTGGTAGGTGAATGGAAAACGTTCTTTCTGATGAGTCTGACAAGTAAAACAAATGAAATCAAGAAATCATTGACAACCTTTGGAGACAAGTAACCCGGCCAACTCATAAACAATGAGCAAAGTGAACATTCCGAATGTATTGGCATTGACCATAGTTCTACCGTCAACAGCAATGAAGTGGAACAGAGATAGGGCCATTTGGTGTGTAAAGAAGAATGCCAAATATTGTCTGGAAAAACCTATGAAAGAAGGCATAAAGCAATAGAAGCACATGTACTAACCAATAAACCCATATCATCAATTATCAAGTTCTATATAATGATAAGCTTATTGTAAAAAATTAAGTTGTATCAGCAAATAGAAGTGGAAATCAAACTGATTAAAGCAAAACACTAAGGTCTTTTACCGGCTTGCAGCAGGGGCAAGACCAATAGGGTAATAAGTAAGAACAACCTAGATTCCAGTTTCTAGATTCCAGTAGAGAGAGAGGAATCTTTAGTAGCCAATAAGATAGTCGAAAAGCCCAAGGTGGATAAATGAGATCCCTTTGTTTGTAGAAAACAGGAAGCCTGTCCACAGTCATAGCTAACTCTGCCATCCCGTTGAACATCACATTGACCAAACTATAAAATAGAGCTCCAAAGAACTTTCCTCCATCTGCAATTGTTTCATGCGGAAATTTTGTCCTCAAAAACACAGTCAAGGCTATTACTAACATTATTAGGATCACTAGTTGTCTTGGCTTGAGCCCTTGCAATGGCTAAAGCCTAAAGCTATATTAGCTATTTTTATCCAAAAAAAGTATAGTAGGTATACCTCCGACAAACAACACATTCGAGTTTAATAATAAATTTAATTACTAAACTCAGAAATGGTTTATTCCTATATATTAAGAGTAAATAAGTAAATAAAAAACTTCCTATAAAATAACAATTGTTTTTTCGTTTCGCAGGAGAAGATCATTCACTCACAACCATATGTGTATTTTCCAAGTGGACCATTTTTTTATTTGTTTGTGCATTCAGTGGATATATGAAGCACACTTTTGAACTTCTTCGAACATTTTAGTCCATATTTTTGTAAATAATATTCTTTTTAACAACTCGGTCACCATGAAAAATGATCAACATTATGGTCTTGTTTAATCATCAGATTATTTGTATGTAGCGTCCCAGCTTGGTCTCTTTAAATCTTCAAATTGGTTCTTTATAGCAACGAGAAAGTCCACAGAAAGTGCCAGGAGGATTTGGTAGGCCACTATATTTTGCTGTTAGGTTATTTGTTTCTTTCGACTTCTTTCCACTCTCTGGTTCCACTCCAAGTAATACTAGAACATTGTTAACATGGGCATCATGCACAATTAACATAGCAATTGTTTAAATGTATCAAACAGTTACACAAATGGTCGGGCATTTTCAATGGCATTTCAAGTTTAATCTTTTCTCTAAGAAGTGAGATTAATCCATTCTGTATTTATTTAGATAACTTGCGCCCAAGATCTTTCATGTGTTGGGCAACTCTTGTTTATTGGAGAGTCTATCACTGAAGTGTCAAATCTTGTGAATGATAGTTTTAAATATATTATTTTGTTTTGATTAATGTTGTAAATATAGTTCCACATCAGTTGTGTGATAGAAGTGTAATGGGTTTATATATATATATATATATATATATATATATATATATAGAGGGGTTGAAAGCCACTCAAAGGGGTGTTTTGGATGTCAAGATTGGAGTGGGAGTGAAGGAGGATTGGATGCAACCCTCTTGTTTGGGTATACATCAATGGGAGTGAGGGAGGATTATGGAGGGAGTGAGACTCACCCATGTGAGTGAGTCTCACTCACCACATAATTGAGGGGATTGTAGGGGGATTGGGCAACTTTAATATAAAAATGACTAATATGCCCTTATATATATATACCATGTTTTACAAGGTGTTTTTAATTGTTTTGATTTTTTTTATTACATTGTTGTTCTTATGCAAAAGAAATAATTGTTATAGTTAACTTCTTTTATTGGAATTATTTTTAATTTAATTTGTAATTAATATTATTAGTTAATAGCTAATTAATGATATTATTACTTAAATCTAAAAAATTAGAATGAAATTATAGTATTATAAAGTTAAATATTTATTTTTGATAATTAATTATTTACATTTTTTAATATTTTTAAAAGATATAATTAAAAATAACTCATTATTATTATATGTACAATAGTATTTGTTTTGCATAAAGGGCATAAGTGTCATTTTATCATATTTACTTTCTTTACTTTTCACATTCCCAATAAATTACACTCTCCAAACCTTATCAACCAAACACTTTCTTTATTCTCACTCCTACTCCACTCCCCCTCATGTCACTCCTATCCTATTCCTCCCTAAATCCACTCCTGACAACCAAACGCCCCCTAAGTCTTGAGACTTTTTGGTGTAAGATCCCTAAGCTTATGTAGTACCCATATAGGGCCCACTAGTACAAAATATAAAATCTTAACATGGTATTAGAGAAATATAGTGGAGCCCAACATATATATTAAAAAAAAAGACCTCTGAGACACAAGTGGTGTACAAGTCCATGTGAGTAGGACCTCTGAAACACAAGTAGTGTACTAGTCCATGTGTGTAGGACCTTTGAGACACAAAATAGTGTACAAGTCCTGATAAAAAAACAGACCTTTGGTGTACAAGTCTGAGCAATTTCAAACCGACAAAAATGAAATGACCCAGTTGAACTCGAGGGAGGGTGTCGGAAATATAGTCCTACATCGGTTGTGTGACAGAAGTGTAATGGGTTTATATGTAGGTATAAGGGTTGAGCCACTAAATTTTAAGACTTTTTTGTAAAATCCCTAAGCTTATGTAGTACCTATATAAGGCCCACTAGTACAAAATATAAAATCTTAACAATTAGAATAAGTATTTTGTAGCAAGTTATTTGTCAAAGGATGCTCTGGATACTTGTTTGTCTGCAAGGTCTTGATTGTTGCTTCTTAATTCGGAAAATGATCGGCTAAGTTGTGTTTGATTTTGCTCAATTGCAAATATTATTTAGTGAAGTGTGCATATTGGGTACTTTCTTGTATGAAATCGATGTCACTTGTGGTTTTGAGGATTGTTCTTATTCACAGGCAGATACCAAGTAATTTAGATTTAAAGCATCAGGTGTAGAACAATGGCGAATCTATTATTATTTCATGCCAATGAATAAATGAGGGTCAGAAATTTTGCTTGCATGACATTGATCTGCAACATGTCCTTGGGGAAATTATTCCAGTACTAATTTACAATTGACTTCATTTGCATGCAGACCTAGTTAAGAACTTGTCTACAATATGTTTTATGCATCATTGAGAAAATTAAGTTAATTGTTATTTATGATGTCTCCAAAACTATCTAACAACTCCATTATTGATTTCCTCATTTTTATTCAGGAAATTGTTTGTAAGTGCATGATCACGTATAATGGCTTCTACAAGTGTGTTTGCAAATGGCCAAATGAAGAAGCCCCTTTTCTCTTTTGGGGTTATATCTGATGTCCAGTACGCTGACATTCCAGATGGCCACTCATTCCTTGGCATACCAAGGTACTATCGGCATAGCCTTCTGGTTCTGCAAAGGGCTGTTGATAAATGGAACAACCACAAGGAACTCAAATTCTCTGTGAACTTCGGTGACATAGTTGATGGATTCTGTCCCAAGGAGAAATCACTAGAAACAATGCAAACTGTCATCAAGGAATTCGAGAAATTCAATGGCCCTGTATACCACATGATTGGCAACCATTGCCTCTACAATCTCCCAAGGTCTAATTAGTGCCACTGCTGAAGATGCCGGCTAACCATGGTTGTGCATATTTTGATTTTTCCCCATACCCTGGGTACCGATTTGTTGTGTTAGATGCCTATGACATTAGTGCCATAGGTTGGCCAAAGGATCACCCCAAAACTATGGCAGCCATGAAATTTTTGCAGGAAAAGAATCCGAATGCTGACAAGAATAGTCCAAGTGGCCTGTCCGGTCTTGAAAAGAGATTCGTAATGTTCAATGGGGCTGTTGGAAAGGAACAGTTGACGTGGCTTGACAACATTCTTCAGGATTCCACCAGACAACAGCAGAATGTGATTATATGTTGTCATCTTCCTCTGGATCCTAATGCAGCTGCAGCTGAGTCACTCTGCTGGAATTATGATGAGGTAATGGAAGTAATTCACAGATACAAATGTGTCAAGGCATGCTTGGCTGGGCATGACCATAGAGGTGGGCACTCTCTTGATTCCCACGGGATACATCACCATGTCTTTGAAGCTGCTCTAGAGTGCCCTCCGAACACAAATGCATTTGGTTATATTGATGTCTATCATGGGAAGATAACACTCTTCGGCATTGACAGGATGGTGACGGTGGAGATGCTGTTCAATTAATTCATGACCCACTATAAGATGTTACTTCGTATTTGGTGTATCCTGTTTCTTTGTGCTGGCTGTATATTTGACCACATGCATTGACAACCTATTTCCAGTTGATAACTGGTTATATGCTGTGCAGGAGGAACTTATGACTATTGTATTCGATGAAAATTGATGGAGTGATCTTCCTTGGCTGTGAAATTCTGTAATGCTCCTTTTACTGCTAATGAGCAACCAAATGCCGCTGTGCTGCATTGAAATCCAGCTATATGTTAGGGAGTTGTGAATTCAATGAACTCTAAATATACGATTTGTCTATTCAGAATATTGGTTAGCAATACATTTGTAGGGTGAATTCTACCATACCTGCATTATCCGTCACTTCTTGATATGCATTTTTAGTCTTCAGCCCTTAAATGGAAGTTGCCTTCATATATGCATCAATCTCAGTGATCAGGGGTAAGTATTACTGGTGGCCACAAATGTTTCGTAAGTATACTACTGCTACACTACGTTTTTTATAACGATGTGCCGCATGAAACATGCTCGGTCGCTTCACGTCCTGATTCGTGTTTGGGGTTGTTTCGTCGAAGGTCTCTGAGGGTGGCCATCCGAGCGTGGATGGCTCCATAATTGAGTCACCCTCAGCGATCTTCACCGGAAGCAACCCTGCAAACATACGTAAATGTCGCATGAGTGACTGAGCAGTGACTGTCAGCATCGTTATAACGATGTGCTAACGTCATTATCTTCTACGAAACATTTAGTGACACCAATGACATTTCTACCCCTCGGGATATGTGACCCCTGCATCCCTCTCTCTTTTTGATAATTCTGACAGCATTTCATATCTGTTTCATACACCTAAACAGCGTCCAGAAAAATCCAGTGTCTCTCTGACAGTTATTTGACCATTATGAAGCTCATGTTGACTAATGTATGCACAAGTTCTATGGGGAATGAATTCTGATAACTCACGACCACAATATGTGATTTTGCCAGATGTCTGAGATAGCAATACAAAACAGAGTCAAGCTAATTTTTAAGAAGAGCACTAGATATAAGACTGTAATTAGATCACAAAGAACAACTTATTACATAGGTCCAATTACAATATGAGGATAAACAAAACAGAGTACACTTACCCTTAACTTTTGATCAAGCTTCCCAGCAAGCGACAGAAGATGAGAAGAAAGGTTGTTTTGCCTGAGCTTGGGGGGTCCCAAAATCAATGTCATCCTGATGATTATTTTATCGGTGAAGTAGATGTTATTTTAGTAAAAAGCATGTATCAATGTTGAATCCATTGGTTTTTTTTCCCAATGTAGACTTTTTTTTTTAATTAGTTAAATGACCTTAGAGCCATCAAATAAATGGCACCATCCGTGATTACGCATTTAAAATGTAAAAAAAAATAATGGTTATTTTTCATTTTAACTTTTTTTTTAATTATTATAGCAGCATATTCTCCACTTTCTTTAATCTATTTTTTTTAAAAAAAAATTGCAATTTTTTTAAACGTACTAACTTTTAAAAATCTATTATTATTATTAAAATAGTGTATTTTTACATATTTTTAAACATATTTGTGTTAATTTTATTAACTTTAAAATTCTAATATGATTTTTGTTATGCCTATCTTCATATCATGCAGGTTCTATAGATAGACCTATGCTTTTTATTTTCATTCAATACTAAACTCACAATTCTGGCAACTTATGCCTAAACCAAATATGATTTTGCTTATAAGATAACGCACTGCTAGACAACTAAAAATTAGATACAAATGTATGCTCCTGGATAGAAAATCCAATCACACTCTGTATAATACATGTATTTCACATAAAAAACCAAACCATTATAAAACTACTTACATAACAGGGGTTAGAAATATATAATGTAAATAAAACGATGGATGTATTTATATTTGTGCATGAATGCAATTTTTTTTAAAACTGCAAATAAATTATTCAAATAAATAAATTTGAGAGTAAAATTAAAAAATTATTATTGATTTCTCAAGTCTTCCTTCCTTTTATAAATTTATTATAAGTGAAAGAAATTTATATAAAAAAATCATATTCGAACAAGTACAAAAGTTAAAAAAAAAGTTTTTTTAAAAAAATTGAAATAAAAAATGTTTTAAAAATTGTGTAAAAATACTTTCTATTTTAATGATAATATATCAAAAATAAATATTGTTTTTTCAAAAATTAATACACATAAAAAAATAACAATTTTTAGAAAATGGGAATAAAAATCCCAAAATATACTATTTAATATTTTAAAAAGATTAAAATACAAAACAACAAATTTTTTTTCATTTTCAAATGCTCATAGTTGTGAGCATTGATTTGATTGTCATAAAGCCATTTTGACAAACAAAACAATTATAAGGGCAAATAGCGTCCAGAAAAATGTAGACTTTTTTATAATTAGTTAAATGACCTTAGAGCCATCAAATAAATAGTAGCATCCGTGATTGCAAATTTAAAATATATAAAAAAAAGAATGGTTATTTTTCATTTTAACTTTTTTTTAATTATTATAGCTGCGTGTCTCCACTTTCTTTAATCTATATATTTTTTTTAAATTCCTTTTTTTTTAAAGCGTACTAACATTTTAAAAATCTATTATTATTAAAATAGTGTATTTTTACATATTTTTCAACATATTTCTGTTTATTTTTTTAACTTTTAAATTTATTCTAATATGATTTTTGTTATGCCTATCTTCATATCATGCAGGTTCTACAGATAGACCTATGCTCTTTATTTTCACTCCATACTAAACTCACAATTTTGGCAACTTATGCCTAAACCAAATATGGTTCTGCTTATAAGATAAAGCACGATTAGACAACTAAAAATTAGACACAAATGTATGCTCCTGGATAGAAAACCCTCTCCCACTCAGTATAATACATGTATTTCATATAAAAAAAACCAAACCATTATAAAACTACTTGCCTAACATGGATTAGAAATACGTAATGTAAATAAAACGATGGATGTAGTTATAATTGTAAAGAAATTATTATTGATTTCTCAAGTCTCTTCTTTTTATAAATTTATTATAAGTGAGAAACAAATTTATATAAAAAAAATCATATTCAAACTAGTACAAAAGTTTAAAAAAAAGTTTTATAAAAATTAAAACAAAAAATGTTTTAAAAATTGTGTAAAAATACTTTCTATTTTAATGATGATATATTAAAAATAAATAATGTTTTTTAAAAAATTAATACACATAAAAAAATAACAATTAATTTTCGTTTTCAAATACTCATAGTTGTGAGTATTGATTTGATGGCCATAAAGCAATTTTGACAAACAGAACATTCGTAAGGGCAAACAGCGTCCAGAAAAATGTAGACTCTTTTTTAATTAGTTAAATGACCCTAGGGACATCAAATAAATGGCAGCATATTGCTCAATTAAAAAGTAAAAAAAAAACGTATGGTTATTTTTCCTTTTAACTTTTTTTAATTATTATAGCAGCATGTTCTCCACTTTCTTTAATCTATTTTTTTTTAAATTGCTATTTTTAAAAATGTACTAACTTTTTAAAAATATATTATTATTATTAAAATAGTGTATTTTTACATATTTTTAAACATGTTTGTGTTTATTTTTTTTTAACTTTTAAATTTATTCTAATATGATTTTTATTTCGCCTATCTTCATATCATGCAGGTTCTATAGATAGACCTATGCTCTATATTTTCATTCAATATTAAACTCACAATTTTGGTAACATATGCCTAAACCAAAAAGGGTTCTGCTTATAAGATAACGCACGGCTAGACAACTAAAAATTAGACACAAATGTATGCTCCCGGATTGAAAACCCTATCCCACTTAGTACAATACATGTATTTCATATAAAAAAACCGTTATAAAACTACTTACTTGACATGGGTTAGAAATACGTAATGTAAATAAAACGATGGATGTATTTATAATTGTACATGAATGCAATTTTTTTAAAACTGCAAATAAACTATTCAAATAAATGAAATTATAAGTAAAATTAAAAAATTATTATTGATTTCTCAAGTCTTCCTTCTTTTTATAAATTTATTATAAGTGAGAAACAAATTTATATCAAAAAATCATATTCGAACAAGTACAAAAGTTTAAAAAAAGTTTTAAAAAAATTAAAACAAAAAATGTTTTAAAAATTTTGTAAAAATACTTTCTATTTTAATGATAATATATTTAAAAATAAATAATGGTTTTTAAAAAAATTAATACACATAAAAAAAATAACAACTTTTTGGAAAATGGGAATAAAAAACCAAAAATATACTATTTAATTTTTAAAAAAGGATTAAAATACATAATAATAATTTTTTTTCGTTTTCAAATGCTCATAGTTGTGAGCATTGATTAGATGGTCATAAAGCCATTTTGACAAACAAAACAATTATAAGGGCAAATCGCGTCCAAGAAAATGTAGACTTTTTTTTAATTAGTTAAATGACCCTAGGGCCATCAAATAAATGGCAACATCCGTGATTGCGCATTTAAAATGTAAAAAAATGGTTATTTTTCTTTTTAACTTTTTTTTTTAATTATTATAGCAGCATGTTCTCCACTTTCTTTAATCTATTTTTTTAAAAAAAATTGCTATTTTTTTAAACGTACTAACATTTTAAAAATCTATTATTATTAAGATAGTGTATTTTAACATATTTTTAAACATATTTGTGTTTATTTTTTTAACTTTTAAATTTATTCTAATATGATTTTTGTTATAACTATCTTCATATCATGCAGGTTCTATAGATAGATCTATGCTCTTTGTTTTCATTCAATACTAAACTCACAATTTTGACAACTTATGCCTAAAGCAAATATGGTTCTGCTTATAAGATATGACACACATAGACAACTAAAAATTAGACACAAATGTATGCTCCTAGATAGAAAACACTATCCCCCTCAGTATAATACATGTATTTCATATAAAAAGCAAATCATTATAAAACTACTTACCTAACATGGGTTAGAAATATGTAATGTAAATAAAACGATGGATGTATTTATAATTGTACATGAATGCAATTTTTTTAAAACTGCAAATAAATTATTCAAATAAATGAAATTGTGAGTAAAATTAAAAAATTATTATTGATTTCTCAAGTCTTCCTTCTTTTTATAAATTTATTATAAGTGAGAAAGAAATTTATATATAAAAAAATCATATCTGAACAAGTACAAAAGTTAAAAAGGAGTTTTAAAAAAATTAAAACAAAAAATGTTTTAAAAATTGTGTAAAAATACTTTCTATTTTAATGATAATATATTAAAAATAAATAATGTTTTTAAAAAAATTAATACACATAAAAAAATAACAATTTTTTTGGAAAATGGGAATAAAAAACCAAAAATATACTATTTAATTTTTAAAAAAGGATTTAAATACAAAATAACAATTTTTTTTTCGTTTTAAAATGGTCATAGTCGTCAGCATTGATTTGATTGTCATAAAGCAATTTTGACAAACAAAACAATCATAAGGCCAAATCGCGTTAAGAAAAATATTGACTTTTTTTTAATTAGTTAAATGACCCTAGGGCCATCAAATAAATGGCTGCATCCGTGATTGCGCATTTAAAATGTAAAAAAAAATGGTTATTTTTCATTTTAACTTTATTTTAATTATTATAGCGGCATGTTCTGCACTTTCTTTAATCTATTTTTTTTAAATTGCTATTTTTTTTAAACATACTAACTTTTTAAAAATCTATTATTATTAAAATAGTGTATTTTTACATATTTTTAAACATATTTGTGTTTATTTTTTTAACTTTTAAATTTATTCTAATATGATTTTTGTTATGCCTATCTTCATATCATGCAGGTTCTATAGATAGATCTATGCTCTTTATTTTCTCAATACTAAACTGACAATTCTGGCAATTTATGCCTAAACCAAATATGGTTCTGCTTATAAGATAAGGCACGGCTAGACATCTAAAAATTAGACACAAATGTATGCTCCTGGATGGAAAACCCTATCCCACTTAGTATAATACATGTATTTCATACAAAAAACCAAACCATTATAAAACTACGTACCTAACATGGGTTAGAAATATGTAATGTAAATAAAACGATGGATGTATTTATAATTGTACATGAATGCAATTTTTTTAAAACTACAAATAAATTATTCAAATAAATGAAATTGTAAGTAAATTAAAAAATTATTATTGATTTCTCAAGTCTTCCTTCTTTTTATAAATTTATTATTAGTGAGAAACAAATTTATATAAAAAGATCATATTCGAACAAGTACTAAAGTTAAAAAAAAAGTTTTAAAAAAATTAAAACAAAAAATGTTTTAAAAATTGTGTAAAAATACTTTCGATTTTAATGATAATATATTAAAAATAAATAATGTTTTTTAAAAAATTAATACACATAAAAAAATAACAATTGTTTAGAAAATGGGAATAAAAACCAAAAATATACTATTTAATATTTAAAAAAGGATTAAAATACAAAATAACAATTTTTTTTTCGTTTTCAAATGCTCATAGTTGTGAGCATTGATTTGATGGTCATAAAGCCATTTTGACAAACAAAACAATCATAAGGGCAAACTATCTTAGGCCATTTTGCTAATTAAAAGCCTATGTAGATAAAAAGCTTTAAATCTACTAATTAAGTTGGCATCACTTATTAATCACTACATGTATAAATTCAAGTTTGTTTATACAAAAATTCACTACCACTTGTTTGTCACCTTGATGGTTTGAAGGTTTTGTAAAGCAGGGTAGAGTAAGGTAAAGTAAGGTAAAAGAAAGTTTTAAGTTATATCTTGTTCGGATTGAAGGTAAGGTAAATAGAGGTTATCAAACCTTTTAAGTGTTTGGATTGAAGGTAATAGAAGGTAAGGTTTTATATTAATATTAGTAGAATACCCTTGAAGCTATAAATTGTATTTTATGCTAATTTTACACATATAATATTATTTTTGTAAATTAAATGTTCTTATTTAACAATTTATAATATTTTATTATATATTTTTTTTTTGCAAAAAAGAACTATTCAAATTCAAAACCAAAACCTAAACTTTTTATAGGGTATGGATGTAATTATCTAAATTCAGTAAGGGCATTTTGTCTTGAAAAATATTCAACCCTCCAAGTTTGGAGGGTTGAAAAATGGGTTAAATGGAGGTTTTTCAACACTCCATTTAACCTTAAAATACCCTACCCTTCATTTTACCCTGGATCCAAACATGGGTTGGTCCATAACCCTACCTTACAAAACCCCCAAAAACCTTCTCCCAAGCAAGGCAAGTATCTTTTTAATCCTTTTCTTTGTTGGAGAAAGCTTGATGAAATCAGCTATTCCCTAAAAAAAAAGCACAAAACTAAGAAGTAAAAGGAATGTTGTATACATTCTTGCAGACAAAACAAGCACATATACAGATATAGTAGAAGAAAGCTCATGCAACATGACACAAAATAAGTTTCACTGATTTCTCATCGTAATACAAATTAAAATAATAATAATAATAATAATAATAATAATAATAATTGACAAAGAAGTTCATTTAAACCGTAGATAAATACATGTAATTGTTAGAGTTCTAGTATAGAATTCAATGAGGTTGCCGATTTTCAACATGGAGATTAATTATACAAACCTCTAGTGTGTTTATTGTAGTATTCAACAGTGTGGGAATAGCTCCGCTCCCAACATATGCATTGGCCTCTATAACAAGATTTTCAAAGTGCACTTCAATCTTTAGAAGCTCAAGCCCGACCTTGTATCCATTTAATCAATGAAGTAGCTACAATTTTAATTCAAATTATCCAAGAAGAAGAAGAAGAAGAAGAAGCAAAGGAAGTGATCCAAACTGATCAGTCCGAGCTCTGAGGCAATTAAGGAACTGCTCATTATCTTCTTCGACGACCTTGAGAATCCGTTCCTTGAGAACCTTTTTCTCTTGAACCCCAAGCCTCTAGACATCGACCTCGTTGCTAGAAACCTTCACATTCTCATGAACTTGTTGTAAAACCCTTTGGTCATGCTATATCCAAAAATTGCGTAGTGTATCTTTGAGGTGTTTTATATCCAAAAATAATTATTTACCTATTTTCATCAGTACTCTTTCAGAATGCTTTAACAAAATAGGGATGGCTAGGACCTTGTCAAATTTTTATTATGATGGAAATGTGTCTCGTTGCAAGGATATGCTCTCCAAAAATGAACCCATGTTAGTATATGTATCAAATTAAGGATGGAACATATGAAATCAAGTGGGAAAATGTAATGACATTTAGAAACACTAAATTATAAGTACAAACCTATAATGTTAAATGGAAACATTGTATACTATGAGGAAACCTATAAGTTAAAATTTTGTTTGATAACAAAATTGCACAATGCAATGCATCTTTAAACTGTTTAACATCCAGAAACCATTAGCCGACATTCATGACAAACTTTTAGAATGCTTTGAGGAAGTGAGGAGGCCTAAAACCATGACCGATCCTTACTACAATGGGAAAAATATGCTCTCCAAAACTTAATCCCTGGTGGTGTATCACAAATGAGGAAAAACAAACGGAACCATGCAGGAAAAAAATTTGATGGTTTTTGTAAAGAATGAAAAAAAAGTAAAAATATATTAATTTAAGCGGAAAGTTCAATAATTCAACTAAAACTTGATATAATAAACAAAAATTTAAATATTAAACCAAAATATCATATATTAAGCATAAAGTCTAAAATTTAAACCTAGACCTTGAATAACAAAGAGAAACATTTTACATTAATTATAAATGTCATATAATAAGTGAAAACTTGGAAATACATTAAGTATCTCAAAAACATTGTTTATAGAGTATATGAATACAAAGAATTGATATTTAGGATAGGAACGAAGAGTCCGAAGAAATGCCTACTGCCCCTTCATTTGAATCAACAATGATGTCAACGACAACAATATTGAACATGTAATATATGTGCCACATATACTGAAAATTAACCTCAGAATCAATAGGAGAAACTGTTCTTTGTGAATCCGGTATGACAAACTTCACCCATACATTAACATCAAGGTCCCATCACTTACATATCTCCCTAATCATGACTCCCAAGACGTTAACACAGTAAACTACATGACTTATTACTCCTACATCTAGCTACAACACAAAACATCTACATTGACAACCTTCAACTAGATCATCTTGTAATGACATATGTTAAAATTGCACAAGATATGGAAACCATAACTAGAAAAAGACAAAAGAACTCACCACAAAGGTAGATGTTTGTTTCCATCCTTTCTCTTGTCAACTTGGTCGTCAACTCACTGAACAAGAGATGGTTACCCCAGCTAGACAAATAAATGGCACTTAAACAAAATCACAACGAATCGCTAGAAAAAGAGAAAATTTTATTTTAGCAAGATGGAAACAAAAGAGAGAAAAAGAGAATTAAAGAAGAAAAAGGTCAATTTCTTCTTCCATGAAGTTAAAAGTATGGGTTTAGGGTTTAGGGTTTACAAAAAAAAAACAAATGAAATGATGGTAAAAAGCTAGTGATGTGATGGCCATCATTACAAAATTAAAAAGGAAGATGTGACCAAGTGAGTTTTTCCCTACTAAATATAGGGGCATTATTGAAATTACAGAGAGATAATTAACGGTGTGAGATCCAAAGACAAAAAAATAAATGAATTGCAAAAAGAGGGTCTGTCGAGGATATTCAAATGTCAAAGGGACTGTTTGAAAAGTTTGAAATTTACATGGACCTATAAATAATTTTCCTTTTTTAATTTTAATTTTAATTTTTTATTTTTTACTTTTTTGCCGTAATACTTCCAAACTACTTCATCTTAAGATTGGCCCATGAAATTCACCTTTCTCGGTGCCATGCTCTAACTTAAAATTGGCCTATGGAGTTCACCTTTCAAAGTAACACCATCCAACCTTATTTTGGCCTTGAGGAATCCCTCCTTTTGAGGTACCGTACCATTAGTTTGATTATTACAACAAGTTAAAGCTCAAAAAATAAAAGACTCTAGATTTGGAGAGATTACATGAAGAATAATTTTTTCAAGAATATAGATCAAGATACAATTTTCAAAGATTGAAAATCAAACTCAAGTAAATTGTGTCATGGCCCAACCCGCGGGCCAGGCACGCGAGAACCTCCATGATATTTCTGAGAAAGGATACACACCATTCAACCCTCGAATTACTGCAAGGCTTACAATAGATAATACATGCTCATATTTGCTCACTATCATTAAAGAAAATAACAAATCACACAAATTATTCAAGAAAAATTCGGTCAGACAAATACAAGGAAAAAAGAAGTATACAAGAAAAAATACAATAATAACTCACGCAACAGTTAAAAATACAAGAATAGGAAACAATAGATAAAAAATAACAAGTAAAACTCTATAGTAGCCTAGTGGATTTACTAAATATGCTAAAACAAAATAGTAAGGCCCAAACACTGGCCTGCACAACTCCTAACACACCACCACTGTGCTAAGCTAGACTTGGGAATAGAGGGGAGAATGGCTGAGTAATGATGTTACTTAGTGAGGAACAAATGCACAAGAAATTAGAGTAATAAAGTCATAGGAGAATAGCAACATCAATGCTTAATATTCAGGTAATAGCGACAATAACAATCATACTAATAATAAAATAAAATAAAATAAATATATAAAAAGATAGACTTCTCCTTTTTCTATACAAAATAATATGTGAACAATATATAAGAAAAATATTCCCAGATAACCCAACCAAGTTTATTAAAATAAATTTTTATAGCACAAAATTATTTAATAGAAATTAACAAAACCAACATTGACCTAGCGATTATACACAAGGTCCCGCCAAGGGTTTTATCAAATATTAAAAAATCCTCCACTTGGCGTTGGTAGTCTTCGGCATTTTGGATGCTAAAACATGACTACTGAGATTCCTACCTTGTTGTTGACTACTGAGATTCCCGTGTGATGACCCTGGGTCTTTCACATAAATGAAGGTATCACCTTTTTTGGACCCTGTCAATGGCTCTATGTACCTCTTGACTAGGGTAAACACAAGGTTGACCACGCCACCTCCCATTAGGTTAGACTGTGGGACCTCTATTATAGTTTTGGATTGTGTCCTTAATTTTGGGCCAATACCCACAAGCCGTAGTCCATTATCACCATCAAATCCCAACAAACACATGAAAATATTCTCAGGTTAAAAGAATTACTTTTCGATAAGTGCTAAATTAATCATATTTTCTATATCATTTACACTTCATTTGGCATGAAATTCCACTTGCTTAGCATCTCATTAGTATAAAATTTCATTCTTTTGTTCATAACGACTTTTATTTCTGATTTAGGTGAAAAAGGGGAGAATTGGTTATAAACCCCTCAAAAGTTCTATAATTGCATATTTACCCTCCGAAAAAACATAATTGTATATATACCCCTGAAAAATATAGGTAATTGCGAATATGCCCTTACTGTTAGATTCCGGTAATCAAACTTGATTAACTATGGTTATAACTTGGATTAAGATATACAAAAAGTCCAAAATAACCCTTATACAACTTAAAAAAAACTTTTCAAGGGTATATATGCAATGGTATAATGGTAATTTTATATATTTGTTGTTTGTTAATAGATGGTTTTTCAACAAATTTGAACCCCAAGGGTATATACGCAATTATGTATATTATTCAAGGGTATGTATGCAATTAACTTTTATTTAGGGGCAAATATGCAATTTTAAAATTTTTTAAGGGTACACCTGCAAAAGCCCCAAAAAAAAGTGAATTTGAAGAGATTTTGAAGCAAAATGAAACAAGTTGCTAAATCAAGACTGTACTACAGGCTCACAACGGACGTTATGGGAACTCACAACACCCGTTGCCTACACTTACCACTGTGATCGAGCCTTGGCAACATGAGTTCACTGGCAGTGATTGTGCTTTCCCGCAAGTGTATGGGATTGCCAAGTAATACCTCATGTAAAGACATGAGGATTGTATTCCTCAGGATTAAGGATCTACTATTACTCCTTCGCCGCATACTATCTAGCCCAACATCTTAAGTGAGAAATTTAATCTACTAGATGCAAGAAAATAAATAAGAGATTGCCACACAAATTGAATATTTAAGCAAGAGATTACAGGAATAACAATGATATGCAAAGGCCTATGGATGTGGGTCACCTTGAGGGGTCATCATGATACAAAGATGAAGAACAAAAGATATAAGGGTGATTTGGACCAAGGGTTTTTTAGATTAGATCAACCCTAATTTCTCGGTGATTGAACCCTAATCACATACAAATGTTGATCGGAATCTCTTCCAAATCAACACCCCTATGATTGAATTAAGAACAAGGACATCCCAAAACAAGAGTACACTCAACCTAAGTTTACCCTTAAAGATCGGAGGGCTACCGACATCCAATCTCTCGGCATGTCGATACAAGCAACCTCTTTTATTCCATTCAAGATCTAATACACGTGAGTAAGTCACATCGACGTGTACAACTCATAAAAGAATTACGGATCTCTTTATAAATAATTCTTAGCATGAAACATAATGGATTAAATCACACATCAACCCAAGCAATAGAATTAAGTAGCAATCATCCAAAATACATGATAACCCCTCCCCCCTGATAAGTGTCTAAATATACGTATTTTAGTTCATGCATTATATACACTTTGCATGTATTTTTGTAGGAATGGATGCTCGTTTTATGCTTAATCGTGTATTATTTGCATTATAGGGCATGGAGGAGCCATGGAGAACACGAGGATACGATTTGGGTAAAAAAGAGAAGAAAACCAGGTCTCGCAGTACTGTAGTGTATTCAATGTAGCATAGCAATGTAGCTGGAGTACTGCAGCAGATGTACTGTAGCAATTACTGTAGCACATGGAGAATCTTCAAGACAGAAATTTGTTCTAAGTCATACAGCCTCAATGCAACCTGGTATTGACCCCGGTATGCCTCCAATCTTGAAGGTTTTGAGCTCCATGTGATATCTATACGATCCCCATACAGTCCGTATATGTTGGGGGTATAAAAACACATTTCTAGGGCAAGAGAAAGGACTTTTGGCAGCCACCACTTGGAAGAGAAGAAGAGAAGAAACGAAGAAATCTTGGAGAGGTGACATTACGAGGATAGAGAAGGAGGCAAGAGCATCATCATTAAAGGGAGAGATTTACCACCAAGGAAGGAAAGATCAAGGACCATGGAGTGGCCTTCGGCTAGGGGAAGCATCATTCGGCACTTCTTGGATGGAGGGAAGCATCATTCGGCCGGATTTCTATCTCCTTCTTCATCATTTTGTCTAGGGAGTGTCATCTATGAACTCATTCTATATTTTTCTTGATTTTGTTGTTATTAGTTAGATGATGGCATACTAGACCCCCAAGGCCACTGGGTTTTGGTGAACCTTAGGGGGTTTTATCATGTATTTTGGATGTTTTACACCTAATTGAAATGCTTGGGTTGATTTATGATTTAGTTCATTATTCTTCATGCCAAGAACTACTCGATGGAGAGATCCATAGTTCTTTATTGAGTTATACATGTAGATATGACCTACTCGTGTGTATTAGATCATTAATAAACTAAAAGGGGTTTACTTGTATTGCCATACCGAGAAATTGGATGTCGGTAGACCTCCGATTCATAAGGGTATACTTAGAGTAAGTATACCTTTATCTTGGGATCTCCTTGTACTTAATGCAATCGTAGGGATGTTGGTTAGGGAGAAATTCCAATTAACATTCATATGGGATTAGGGTTCAATCACTGAGAAATCGGGGTTGATCTAGTTTTGAGATTCCTCGATCTAAATCTCCCTTGCTATCCTTTATTATTCATCCATGTATCATGATGACCCCTCAAGGGGATCCACATCTATGGGCCTTTGCATATTATTGTAGCTCTTGCAATCACTTGCCTTGTTCTTTAATTCATATAACTGTATTTTGTTTACTTTCTTGCATCTATTAGAGTAATTCTCCATGCTTAAGATGTTAGGTTAGATAATAGGTTGTGAAGGAGTAATAGGAGCTCTTAGCCCCGTGGAATACGATCCTTGTGTTCTTACACGAGGTATTACATGGCGATCCCGTACACTTGTGGGGAAGCAATCACCACCCCCCTCCACCCACACCAAGGTTCACCGACATCCGGTGGCCTTGGGGGTCTAGTGTGCCGTCAAACAAATGAAAACAAGAATGTAAATCAAAACACAATAGAAGTTCATAGATGACATTCCCTAGGTGAATTGATGAAGAAGAATGTGAAGATCGGGTCGAATGACACTTTCCCTAGCCGAAGGCTGCTTCCCGGTCCTAAGAATCTTTCCTTCCTTGGTGG
This sequence comes from Dioscorea cayenensis subsp. rotundata, assembly GCF_009730915.1. Classification (NCBI taxonomy): domain Eukaryota; kingdom Viridiplantae; phylum Streptophyta; class Magnoliopsida; order Dioscoreales; family Dioscoreaceae; genus Dioscorea; species Dioscorea cayenensis. Next base: position 49,069 of record NW_024086793.1, read on the forward strand.
TGGATCATCCTCTTGAGTGATGATGCCTTGAAGCCCCTAGAGCCCTTCAACTTCGCATTCCAATATTTCTTCGTTTATTGATTATTCTTCTCTTCGAAATGGTGTCTAAAGCTCCATTTTCCAGCTCTAGAATGTTTCATTTATACCCATGAGTCATACGGTCTGTATGGAGGCCATATGTAGACCGTATGAAGCCAAAAACCTTGAGAAATAGATACATACCGGGGTCAATACTGGGGTCCATACGGGTCTGATAAGGACCCATATGGAGGCCATATGACTTAGGCCAAATTCTCTGTCTCTAAAAATCTCCAAGTGCTACACTGACTGCTATAGTAAATATGCTATAGTACTGCAAAACATGTTTTCTCTTTTTTTCGCCATAATCTTGTCCTCATGTTCTCCATGGCTTCTCTGTGCCCTACAAAGCAAATAGTACACGATTAAACACAAAATGGGCATCAATTCATAACAAAATACATGCTAAGTGTATAAAATATATACATTTAGACACTTATCAGGCAGCAACATAGAAGCCATAACGGCCTCACAACAGCCGTTATGAAGTCCATAATGGCCGTTGTCAAGATGCATAATGCACAAAGACCATACCAGGACGCGACTTCGAGCCCAAGCAATAAACTTACTCACAACAGGCATCAGAATGCCCTTGGTGAGGCCGTAGCGGAGCCGATTACTATAAATACCTTAGTTTTCTCAATTTGAAAGGGAGATTCTTTTGCCAAGGGCGGCCTAATTTTTGGAGAGCAAGAGCATTAGAGGTAATTTGCATCGATATTTCAGTAGATTCCAACGAGTTTCTTAAGAGAAGATCAACGATCATCATTGGAGGAGGGCACGTATGACACACATCATCCGGACAACCTTAGGATCCACTAATCCCCAACCTTTGGAGAACTTTTAGAAGGAGTTAGTCTAGGAACACATTAAATATTTATTTCTTCATTATTTGGTCTTGTGGCTCTCTTTGCACTTTGATGTTTTACTTTTTTTGGTCCATGAGAACCTAATTTGAGGGTAATTGTATATCGAGGTCCCTCAGTTATTATTTATGAATCTTGAGTGATCAATATATATCGCTCTAGTTTTCTTAATCATTGCATACTTTAATTGTTTATCTTTGTTAATGTGGATGAGTAGAATATGCCCCACATTGATGACACCCATGCCACGATAGATTTATGCATGTTCTAAGAGGTTAGGCATAACTAGGTTTCCAGATTAGGGATTGATTGACCCTTAGATGTAGGGTTTGATTGATTTCTTCTCATAGGGTTCCCATACTTAAAGCAAACATAGGAGGCTGAGGAGGATTAGATTCCATCCTGTTTATATAAAAAAAATAATAATAATGATAATAAATAAATTAAACAAATCTCCTAATTTAAACAAAATATTCAAAATACATAAATCTCAGGACCAGTTGAGAGCACCGATCTCAAGACTGTCTAAAATACTCAAATCTCAGGGATCGGTGAGAGCACCGATCTCGAGGCGATCCAAAATATCCAAAATACACAAGTCTCAGGACCAGTTGAGAGCACCGATCTCCAGACGGTCTAAAAATACTCAAATCTCGGGATCGGTGAAAGTCACGATCTCGAGGCGATCTAAAATATCCAAAATATCCAAAATACACAAGTCTCAAGACCAGCCAAGAGCATCGATCTCGAGGCAGTCTAAAATACTCAAATCTCAGGATCAGCCAAGAGCACCGATCTCGAGGCGATCCAAAATATTCAAATCCCAAGATCATACGAGGGCACAAATCTCGAGGCAATCTCAATCCCAAGATCAACCATGAATGCAAATCACCAAGTAAAAAATAAATAAATAAATAAATAAATAAATAAAAAATTAAATATAATAATTAAAAATAATAATAATAATAATAAATCAATCAAATAATAATAATAATAATAATAATAAATCAATCAAATAATAATAATAATAATAATAATAATAAAAAATAAATAAATAAATAATAATAAGTCAAATCAAATAAAATTAAATAAAATAAAATAAATAAAATCAGATAAAATCTATATTAATTAAATATAATCAAATCAAATCAAATAATAATAATACAATTAGATAAAACATAATAATAAATTAAATTAAATTAATAAAAAAATAATAACAATAAAACAATTCAATTCAAATCAGATAAAAAATATATATATATCAGATAAAAAATAATAATAAACTAAATAAATAAATAATTAATTAATAGATTAAGTCAGATAAAAAAAATATGTAAATAATAAGATATAATAATAATAGTCTTAAATACTAATTATAATAATAATGATATATAGATAATATAAATAAAAAAATTAATTAATTACAAAAAAATATATATATATATAAACTAAGGATAATAATAATAAAAAATAAATAATACAAAATAATATATATATATATATATATATATATATATATATATATATATATATATATATATATATATATATATAATATTGATAAAGATATAAAAAATCAGATAAAGATAATAAATAAATAAATAAATATCCAAATCAGATAAAAAAAATTCAAATAAAAATAAAATATATAAATATAAATATATATATATATATATATATATATATATATATATATATATATATAAATCAAAAGGAAGTTAAAAATAAATACATAAATATAATAAATTAAAATAAAATAAAAATACGATAAAAAAACAATAAATATAATAAAATAAAAAAATAATAATAAAATAATAATAATAATACAATTAAAAAAGGAACGTGAAGGGCGTCGGGGGCCATGCCCACGATCATCCAAAAACTACAATAAAAATATTTAATATATAATATATAGGAAAATTACTGTCATTTCATCGTAATTTTTCCAAACTCCCAAAAAACCCCTCCTACTTTTTACACACCCGGACATCCTTCCGATTTAGTGTTTAACTTCCCTTTACCCCCTACTGTTCACTCAAATGGGTCCCATGTTGTGAAATCCCATTTTTGGCCTTGAAAATGGTGGGAAAGGAAAGCCTGAAAATCACATCAGTGTTCAACCTTTTTCAAAGTGCTTTCTGCTTGGTTTCTGATAGACAATGCCTAGGAGTTGCATTACATCTTGTTGTTCTTCTCATTTCTCCTCATTTGAGTTGTTCGACTTGATTACGCGGTTTTACATGTCTGGTGAGAATCTCTTCGTTCTTATCAGTTTGACCATTCCACGGTGTTTATTATGGCGACTCATTTGTGGTAGTCGGGTGAAGTTTATCATACCCGAAATATATAAATCGGTTTCTCCAACGGAAAAATGAAGTTGATTTCCATCGGATTGGTCAAGTGCACTTCATCTTCAAATGAGTACGTAGTCGATTTTTATTGTCGAGGCGAGCATGTGCCATTGTCGTCTCCGTTTGAAAAGCGAGTTCATTTCGTTGTAAAAGTTCTTCTCCGTTTATGGTTATCTATTTGTATATTTTTAAATAATGTTTAACTATTTGCTATTATCCGTTTAAATATATTACTAATATGTTTAATAATTGTCATATCCAGTTTAATACTTTGGTAATCTCCGGGTTTAACATTATCTTTACATGTATAACTTTTCATATTAACGTTTAAATTCTCAAAGTCTCGCGTAAAAGCGGTGATCTTTTTCGTTTGATCTGAATTGTTGGCGGTGGCACGTGGCGGTGGCAAGGTTATGGTATCCGTGCATAGAAATTAATGGCGGCATTAATTCTTATGCACGGACTACTGTTATATAAATATCCGAACACCCGTTCGTTGTAATCGATCGATGTCGGTCCAGCTATGCGTTTAATTTTTTTCTCGGATATGAAGAGTCGACCGCTTTTTGGACTTCACACCATAAATAACCGGGAAGAACCCTTCCATGGACAACCACTCGTCGTCAGTCCTCATCATCCTCCTCCTCTTCCTCCTTTTTCCCATGGACAGACCACTCTACTCGAAAAGGATGTTTCGTGAACCTCCTTCCTTATCTTGAGAATCGATCGGTAGTAATCACGACAAGTTAAACTATCTTTTTCCTGCTGAGCCGAAATGCTCGCATAATTGCACGAATGCGAGAGGATTCTCCGGTGATGGATGACGAGCAAGCAATTAAGCGAGCTTTTCGACTTGGGTAGAAAAGAAAGTTTTCACGTATTGCGTGATTGCGGAGGATTCTAGAGGAGGAGAGGTCGGGAAACATCCTTTAAGACGAGGTTGATATTTATCACTTGAGACTTTTTGTTACCGTTTAAGAACATTACGTCAGTGTACTAACTATTACGATTACGTGTTTAACTATCCGTATCTTCGCTTAAGTCCAGACCATGACACATTGATTAATAGTCATTTTTCATGAATGTGTTTGTTTAACCTTTTTAATGTTGTATGTTGTGCGGGGTTCAAGTTGATGCGCATGTTATGCAACTCGTTGTGAGCATTCGAATGTCTGAGACACTTGTTTCGTTATACGAGGGTCGAGTCGTGAGTGTCAAAGTCCGAGAGGACGTTGTAAATGTTGTAAATGTTTTGTAAATGTTGTAAACAAATGTTTTTATTTGAATGTGAACTTCGAAATTTAAGCAGGAGACCTAGTAAAAAAACAATGTGGGAAACAAAAGAGCGTCATTGTAAAACAATAGAAAAAGTTAAACAATACTCAAGTTACTCTTTAAACAATGACAACGGTGTTTAAGAAAAATACGTAAAGATGTTTAAAGCAGTGACCCAAGAGGTACCCATCTTCAGCGCGATGTCGTTGAAAGCATTCAATTTAAACAATAACATATATTTTTAAAGCAGTTAAGTCACTATATTTAAAGCGTTTTTACGTATTATTTACATGATATAGACTTTATTTAAACCGGTAATCGTTATGTTAAACACTATATGTATCTGTTTAAACATAAAAAGCTTGACGTTTAAACATATACTCATGTCGAGCGATGACAATACGTCTTCATCGCGACAGTGGCATATATTTTTCCTTTTTTGCCCTTCTGATGGAGGGAAAAATACCGCCCAATCACATCACGTCTAGTCTAACCTCTATGCACTTTTTGGTCTTCATCGCGACAGTGATATATATATATATATATGCACTTTTTTTGTTTGCCTATCTGACTGCTGTTTGTTGTTTACATCTTCTTCTTCTTCTTCTTCGGCTTATTTTTGTTCTTCATTTCATTTTGTTTTCACGATTTGGTTTTCGGCCAATATATTATGGAGAGTTTTTGTGGTATTGCTAGATTCAACGGGGAGGGAAGAGTGCTAATGTTCACGGCTAAGACTTCTTGGGAGTTGGTGTTAGCTGAGATATGTGAGCGATGGGGTCTCGAAGTTTCTCTTGTCAGGGTTAAGTTCATCACAGCAGATAGATATAAAACGGTTTGCCCAATAGAAAACGATGTTGACTTCCAGCGGATGTGTCACGTGCACTCCATCTTCAAATGTGTTGTAGTTGATCTTGTCGTCGAGGGCGAGAAAATGTGCCATTGCAGAATCCTAATGAAAAGCGAGTTTTACTCGTTGTAAGTTCCTTCTCTTTTAATTGTTCGAGTTATGCGGGGGTCATTAGTGTTTAAATATGTCCAGTCACTAGTTAACATCTTATACTAGTCGTTTACGTTATTAGTTAACTACTTAAGTATTTAATTTGACATTTAAATATTGTCATTATCACTTAAACATTATATTCTCCGCTTAACATATTGATCTTTTCATTTGACTGAAGTGTTGGCAGGAATTCAGATTCTGCGAGTGCTCCCGTTCATCCCCATGGTGACCATGACGGTGTGGGATGTCTTCCTTTCTCGTCAGATCATTCTGAAGTGCTGTCATTGGATATTGGACAATGTTTTGACGATGTCGAACATTTCAGGGATGTACTTCGAAATCATGCAATCAAAAGGAATTTTGACTTCAAATTCATAAAGAACGAAAAACATCGGGTGGTGTGGAATCTGTTGCTCGATGGTTGTCATTAGGCGCCTTCATGCATCAAAAGAGTATAACAAAAAAATACTTTCAGAATCAAGACAATCAACCCGTCACACACTTGCGGTGGTGGCGTAGGTTGAGCGTCGCATCCGAAAAGCGTCAAAAAATGGGTTAGCGCACGAGTGATTCAGAAGCTCAAGGATCGTCCCTTGTACAAGACCATCGACATTCAGAAGGAAATGTTGCGGGAACATGGTGTCCACATACCATACTAAAGCGAGCTTGGTTGGGAAAAAGAGCATGCCGGGTGATCCTCGACGGCGGTGACATCTCCGACTCTATTGTTTGCTTTGGTATGTGGATAAGGTGGGTGAGACAAATCCCGGCGGCGTTGCGATCGTGGAAAGAGGCGGTGATCGTTTTAAAGCGTGCATTCTTTTTCTTTCGGTAGCGTGTATGTGGGATTCAAGAGGGCTTGCGGGGCCGTGCTCTGTTTCTCGATGGTACCCACCTCCTTGGAAAAATATCGGGGTACACTCTCTGGGTGCCACGAGGGAAAGATGGAAACAATGGTTTTTCCACGTCGCCTTGGTATAGTCGACAACGAGACCCGATGCCAATTGGACTTGGTTCATATCTAAGTTAGGGCGATGCTTTATACGAGGGATGGAGATTATCATGAGATAATTACTTTCGTGTCGGACGGGTCCAAAGGGCCTTGTGGCGCAATTGCGAGAGTCTTCCCTTCTTCGCCACATGCATCTGTCTTCGACATTTTGGAGGCCAATTTTATGAAAAGCCAATGTACATACTTGGGAAGGCATTGAGGGAGGAGTGCTGGTCTATATGCTTCCGCATTGCGTGGGCATCCACGGCTAAAGATTTCGATGATCACAGTGAATGAGCTGCGAGCCGCATCACCCGAGCTCATCATCTGGTTGATTAATAAATCGGATATGGCACATTGGTCGAATTATCCATTCGAGAGGTGATCGTTGGGGCGAGATGTATTCAAAGCGTCGCGGAGTCGTTCAATGCTTGGATCAAGGAAGCTCGTCATTCTACGGGTGGCGAAAATGGTCGACTCCATAAGGTCTGCGAATGTTGGTTTACACTTAACATTTAGTGTTACCCTTTAAACATTCTCAATCTTTGTTTAATTACACTTGTCTGTCTTTAAATATTAATCCTTCCGTTTAAATATTTACAATAATATTTAAACATGTTTACGAATTATTTAACCATCACTGTCTTTGTTTAACCTTATTTGCAAGGTTCAAGTTGATGCGCATGTTATGTAACCGGCGTGAGCAAGCGAACAAATGGGAGACCTAGTTATGCCAAGACGTACATTCGAAGGTAGAGATCATTGTTGAGGGCGGCCGAAATCTTACGTGTTGAGTCGTTGTGTCGATGATCATTACGAGTGATCGACCGGTCTGACAACTACGTGAGATCTCATCATCGGAACTTGTTCATGTCGAAGGTGGCAAGTTTATGGTATCCCTTGCAAACATGCTTGCTTACTGCTAGATAATGCGAGCGGAACACCAGCGTACATCGATTTATTAGCGGGTACTTCACCGTCGACAATTACAAAGCTGGCGTACAAGGAAGCTATATTCCCCATACCCGGCGATGGCCAGGGCCTTTGAGGCGGAAATCGTGAGCTTCGTTTGCGACACTTTGTGACGAGAAGGCGACTGGGCGGCCTGAGGCGAAAAGAGGATCGAGTCGCATAGCGTTTGATGTCTCGCGAGTTACATTGCAGCATGCTGCCATGGATCCGGTCTGATCGACGATCTTGCAGATGAAAGCTATCGCCAGACTAGGCATTATAAATAAGCCCGAGCGATGACGGGGAAACATTGTGTATTGATGGGCAACTTTCCATATTTAAACTCTTACTCTTTACAACGAATTGAATGTATTTAAAGCAGAGACATTGTTATTTTTAAAAGCGGATCTGATGTAATTTGAAATATTTCAAGCGATGTTTAAGCGATATATGGTATATTTAAACAATTAAGCGGAAATGTACACAATTACAACGTAAATTAAACAATGAAATGGAAACCGAATGGAATTTAACACTGCCTTACAATTGAAAAACAAAACAAAATTTACATTGAGATATACAAGTCATGTTATTCAAAAGCGAAAACAATGAATTGAATGTCTAGGTTTACATTCGAAAACAAAATTGACATTGAGATATACAAGACATGTTCTTCGGTCACAAATCTTAACCCGCTTGTGACGACCCCCTTTTGTCATGGACGCTGGCTGCCCTCCCCTCCTTAAGTATCACGGGTAACATATCTTAATCCGAGGTAAGGAGCGTGCATGCTGCAGTGGTCGTAACTTCTCACCCCAAAGTAGCTGCTCGATAAACCGCATGAGCGTGAGGCGGGCGCAATCGGCGCTTCCTTGTTTACGGGCGTGGGGTTTCCATGTCGTCGCAGTGGGTACTTTGACGTCGCCCGACTCGCCGAGCTGCATATCGACACGATTGTCGAATAGATTCCATTGTCGAGATATGCAAGTTGAGATTAGAATACCGATTAAATACCAAACACTATTAATCGGACATAATTAAAAGATCTTACCATGTCCAGCAGCGTCTTTATCGTACCCGGACATGAAGAATAATGCATGTATTCTTGTTTTTCATTGTCGAGGACGATGACATGGAAGTGGCCATTCATGATTATCGGGAGGATGACAATTTGAACTTCGATGCGATGTTGCAGCGGCATCACCGACCATAGCCATAATTGTTTCGTGATGCGTCGTCTGCTTTGACATAAAAAGCGCAAGCGATCTGGTGATGGAGGCGCGCTTCTTGTAAGGATATGGCTCTTTGCTCGCTGACTTTTTGTATAATGCATACGAGCGTCCATCACATCATCTGTGACCATCTCCTTCCCCTCGAGCCCGGTGTACAATTTGTCCGGTGTGGTCTTGCAGGCGTCGTTCTTCCACTGCGAGCGGTCTTTGAGGTTAAAGCGATATGAGATATAATAAGACCATATTGTAAATGTTTAAATGATATTATCAAATGTTAAATGATATTATATATAATTAAAGCGTTAAGTAGAAAAAAATTAAATGATAACATAAAGACATTAAACACCATTATGAAAATCGTTAAACACTATAATAAAACTTTAAACACTATCATAAAAAAAACTTAAGACTTACCCGTCCATAGAAGCGGTTGAGGAAGATCCTCATCAACTCACGCTCATATGTTGTTAAAGACGAGACAGAGCCAACCCATTTTTGGGAATAAAAGCTTTTTCGAGCAGTCCGGTCCCATTGTTGATTGGCCTTGATCATCTCTCTCGTTGCTCGGTCGGGGTCTTCATGGGGAACGCTGCAGTTGCACCTTCAGCGGTGTTCGACACCAGCGACATCTTTCCTCCGATCGCGAGGAGCGGCTGCGACAGACATCAGCTGCGGACACATCCTTACATGGTTGTTCTTGTTGTGGGATTGTGCACGGCTTTCGATCGCGAGGGGACGGCGGCGACAACATCAACCATGAGACACATCCTTACATGGTTGTATTTGTGGTGGGATTGTGTCCTCGCTTCGTTTCGCGATGCTTGTCGACGCGGCCGCGACCCGCGACAGCGAGTTCACGATCTTCTCAACCATGGCCGCGACAGCGGCATCATTGGGAGACACACCCTTAGCTTGTTCTTGATGCTGCGAGGATTGTGTCCATCTTTGATGCGCGATCTCGACAACCGGGTTCCACGGGTCCATCGATTCATTAAGGAGAGAGTTGGCGATCTTCTCAGCCGCGGTAGCGGCCACATCATCGACGATGTCCTCCACCGTCATAGGCCATGTCATCAGCGGCGGTCGATGCATGACGTCGATCGCCGATGGTGTTGCTATTGTTTCATCGTCGTCGGCGGTGGAGACGAGGCGTATTGTTCTCCTCTTTTTCGCAAGTCTCTTGAATGTGGCCGTCTTGGAATGACCTTCTCGATGATGTCGTCGTCGTCAAATTCCGACGCCTCGTTCAGTCCGGGTGCTTGATTCTTTGGAGGGATGGCGCGATCGGTTGTGAACGTCCCTCCGAGTGCCTCAACACGGCGACAAGCGAGGAAACTTCGGTCATCAATATCTGGCACGCTGCGTAAGAGTTGCGGTGACATCTTCGCCTAATGTCGCCGGTTGGGCTGCCACGGTCGGAGGGGCTGCCACAATCGGGGAGACTGTCGTTGTCGTGGTAGAGGGGTTGTTGCAATCTGCCAGGGTGGTGGAGGGCTTCTCCGGCGTCGAGGATTGCGTGCGCGTGGTGGACTGGAAGTAGGAGAACTGCGTCGAGCGCACACGATAGAGGCTGCCCTCTCATCATGCCTTCGAGCAAGTGGTTCCGGAGCAATAACATCCATCCGTCGGTTGGCCCCAATAAATATTTCTTCTTCAGCATTCGCCGGAACCAGCTCAAGAAACTAACATATGTAAACCAAACAATGTCGTGAAATCATTCATTTTTAAAGCGTAAAAAAACTATATTTAAACATATTGGTTATATATTTAAGCGTTATAGAATATATTTAAGCGGAGAACAAAATATTTAAACCCGAGTATGAATAAGTTTTTAAGCAGTAAATACTAAAGTTAAACACTAAATAATATGTTTAAACATTAAAGACTTATGTTAAACATTGTCCATGATTTATTACCTCTTTCCCATCGGCGATGACAAAAGCTAGTTTCTACTAGTCGCTTGCTTCAGGTGAAATACTTTCACCGTAGTACATCATCCTTGGGACATTGCCAAAGCGGACTTTCTTCCCCGTTCGGTCATCTCGTAAAACCCAGGGACGTTAAGCGCGACCAGAGCAACCCTTAATGTACCACTGTGTTGGTCTTCTTCCCGGGCGCATCTATCTTGCACTCGGGCGGTTGCTAGGGGAATATCCTCCATAAGCCAGCTATGTCGTCGCTGCGCACATGCGTATCGCCCCATGCGTCGGTAGATCATCGGCGTAATCAACGATCCGGTTTCGGAGCCGAGCATGATGTATTTGGGAAGAGGACTGTACCCATAAGGTACACCATCAGGAGTTTGACAAAATTATCTTCTTCTCCCCTCTGTCGAACAAGTTGCACCAGAATGCTCTTGATGGAGTCTCGTGTCTCTCGTAGGTTTTTGATAAATACCGCCCTTCGAACGCTGAGCGGGTCTTCTTCTTCTGAAACACGACTGCGTCGCCATCGCAACGCAGACCAAGAACGAGGGCCACATCCCGAGGGCTCGAAACTCGGCGAGCTTTCCCGATCCACGAATTTATTGGTGCGACCATCGTACCTTTGCAAAAGAGAATCAAGAAGGGCCCTCTCTTGGTATATAGCTTCCAACTCGAGTGAGCAGCTGCAAAGCGGTGTCCTTCGAATAATCTCCCGGTGTCGGTCATGTTATCTTTCAATTCGACTAAACGTCTCCATGGCCGGTGTCAAATAGCATCGCCCATTAACTAGGTTGACCGCCATAATCACAAGCTGCGACAATAACAACACAATCAACATGCGAGTATTGACAAAAGTTTAAGCGGAAATATAAGGTTTTAAGCGGTAACCTCTCGGGTTATTAAGCGAGAGATATCAAATGTTAAGCAGAGACCCATTTTTCTTAAAGCGAGGCGGGAATACTTAAAGCAGAGACAACAAAGTTTAAAGCGTAACATCTCATTTCTTAAAGCGTCAACCTCATTTTGTAAAAGCTGCAACCATATCAAGCGAAAGGGAAATGTACATTATAAATATTACACAAATCATAACAATCGAAAAAAACTATTTCGATCGTGTATACTATCTGAAAAATGCAAAAACAAAAACAAAACCCTAGCCAGAAATCTCCTGCGGACTAACAAAACCCGGTAGAAATCCCCCTACGAGACTTGATATCTTCCAACAAAAAGCAGGGAGCACAAAACAAAACCGAAAAAAATCTTTCTTTATATGAGCAGGTTAACATAAAAACCATACTCAATACCTTAGATTGCAAGCGATGAAATGCCAACTAGTTGCTTGTGGGGAGACTTCTCCTTCGAGATACTGCGTGGAAAGGGAAAAAGGCGATGAAATGCCAATTCTGAGGCTTAGCGGTAGAGACAACCGGAGGCAGACTTGAAATGGAAAAAGTCGAAGACGCGAGTTGAGAAAAAGCAAAGTAAGCGGCTCCAATAAATTCATCTCTTGGGGTTACCCTACTGAAACCCACCCACTTCCTCTCAAAGCCGCCGAGATAGGTGCAGCCCACGACTCCCCATGCAAGGCATTTTCGTCCATAAAATTTGAAACTCACTCCGTTCACATCCGTTACAGGCTTTGGGGGTTTGAAAAACATAGTGTTTAAAAGGAGGGGGTTTTTAGGGATTGCAAAACTAACGGGGTGTTTTTGGCAATTTTACAAACTTAGAGGGTTTTTTTTGGCAATTTCCACTAATATATATGATCATAAATAAAAATATATATATATAATAAATAAATAATAAACAAATAAAAGAGAATGTGCTTCTCGTGGACTTCATGCTCATGCGGACCATACCCCATAAAAAAGAACTGCAAACGAACCGTTTCACGTTTCTTCACCACGATCACGAGCAACCATCATGAAGGTCTTTAAAAAGGGATCATCCGAAGGATCGAAAAGGGGATGGGAGGAGAAGACGAAGGAAAAAAAGAGTTTGAAGGCGAAAAGAAAAAGGAGAGGAAGAAGGTAGAATCGAAGAGAAAAGCAGAGAGAGGAAGGAGGAAGAAGACCGCAAAGGAGCCGGAGAAGAGAAAGAAGATCTCAAGAAGAGGCGAGAGAAGAAGGTGTTCATCTCTTTTCCCATATCACAATATATATATATATATATATATATATATATATATATATATATATATATATATATATATATATATATATATATATATATATATGCTCGCACCTGCCGCTCCTACCGTTGTTACTTTGCCCTAAAAGCCATGCTTTCGCATGTTGCCCTCGTTCTCTGTTTATATCCTTTACTTTGTGCATTTGGGAGAAAAGCATTTAAGTCATTCATTGTCGTTTCCAGAGAGAGAGATAGACCGGCGAAGAAGGTGATACTAGTCCTCAAAGAAGATAGAAGAATCGAGATGATGATAGCCGCCGCTGCTACCACTGTCGTCGTCGCTGCTGTCTCACTACAAGATGAGAGGAGGCTAAGAACAATGAGACTCCTAGTTAGACCTCAAAAAGCATCAATTGATCGCATTCGCTCTGCCTCCACGAAGGTCCTCGAGGATGATCCCATGAAGGTCCGTGCCAAGTTTGCTCTAGGCAGAGTTGGCTGCACGTAAAGAGAAGAAAATCCATGCATGCAAAACAAATTCTTGGCCTCATGTTTCATATGCTTCGGTTCTCATCTCATCGGCTTCACTTTTGCCCGAGAAGACGAAGGAAGAACAACAACGGCGAAGATCTTAGTTTGAAGATCCGTTCTCATGCTCTTGGAGGACTATGCCGAGGACTGTAATGGTTCCTTCCAAGCTCGTTGCAAGCTTTCAAAGTCATCGTCTGCATGCTGCTGTTTGCTCGTGTGAAAAGATCATGATCTAGACACTGTATTGATCCTAGGTGCATTCCGGAAAGCCATCACTGATGTCGACAGTCGCAGCTTTTGAAGGAAGCATTAGCTTGATGATTGCCATAAAGGAATTCATGGTGAGAAAGAAAGAAAAAGTGGGAAAAAGAAGACTAGTGCGACGCCGGATCCGAATTTGATGGACAACGATGGGTTTCAAATTGTGCTGATGGACTGAAAGCGAGATGACCAACCAAGGGGACACTACTCTTCCTAGGATCATATGACCAAGACCAAGTTTGACAATCTCAATGAATGCTGCTATTCTTCCATGATGGTCTGATGAGAGCAACAAATATGATGATCGCCGGAAGATATTCGTGATCTGTTGCTATGGAAAAGTTGGGCAAGGGTTGTGCAGCCTCACCGAAACATGAAGCAAGGATATATTGATGATAAAACCATATGAGAAAGATATAAAAATAGTAACACCAACAAACTTGCCAAGTGAACTGAAGCTTGTGTACATTAAAAGCCAAGAGGCTAGTGGTAGAAAGAGAGGCGGGAAGTGATTAATGTATACAAGGATGAAAGCGAGGAAGCATCGGTTAGTTATGGTCTTAATAAGTCCCATGAGAGGTGGCACTCCTTAACATCAAGTGTATGAATAAATTAAAAGGACTGAGCTGCTATACACAAAAGGACCCAAAGTTGAGAAAGACAGAGAAATGCTAAGGAGCAAGATGTTGAGTTTGTTTCATACGATCATATTAAAGGAGCTGAAAATTCAAGGTTAAGAACTTCAGCAACTATAAGTTTTAAAATAGAGATGAATGGTGTTGTCTACTAGGTGGTACAATTCTGATGTCCAAGCCATGTGATTCTAAATCTTTTATACAACTTGTGAGAGGTGTTACTGTTAATATAATATAAAGGATGAGGAAAAGAGAAAGCTTTGGTGTAATTGTATTCATTATAGCCATGCATGGAAATTCAAGTAGAAGCTTGATAAAAAAGGGGGTTGTGATGATGTTGTTTATAAAGAAGATCATATATATATTGAAGTGCATACAAAGGCAGTGGATGAGAATGTTGTAATATATATATATATATATATATATGAATGAGGAAGCATGTACACTTATGTGCATTAAAAAGAAGAATCAAACCCCTTTGTTTATGCAACCCAACATTATATGACCCGCATCGGTCATGCACATGGCAAATGGAATTAATAGGGAGAAAACTTCATTTGTTGTAAATGGAAATGTGAGTAGGGGAATTTATTTTTCCATTATATATATAATCTGGTTGAAAGCACCACAACTTATATATATAAAAAAAAATGATTAAGGAATGATGGGAGATCTCTGACAAATGATCAAGTGTTGTATATTATATATATATATATATATATATATATATATTTTTACTTGCAACCAGCATTATGGGAATAGTGGAGCTCTTCTTTCCATGCAATTGCATGCCACTGATATTTAGTCAAGCTTTTCTCCAAATCACAAATCATAATAAAAATAAAATAAAATAAAATAAAATAATGATGATCAAGTATGTTGTGAGATGGGAGAATAAGAATGAGGAGCATGCAATGTTGTGCATGATGCATACTCATGCACGTACCCCATCTATATTAGTTGATAAAAAAAAATGATGGGTCATGAAGTTTTGAAGAATTCAAGGAGCACACACATGCATCAAAATCTTTGTGCAATGATTTATTCAGTATTAAAATGTAGCTCTCCATGAAGACTAATTACTCATTGGAAGGTGTAGAATCTTGATTGTGAAGTAGCAAAACCTAAATAACCGAGGATCTTTTTTATAAGACTAGCGTGATGTATTATGACAAAATACTCATCCCCAGAGCAATGATAAAATGCTCATCCTGAAGTACCTATCCTAAAGCAATGATAAAAAATATTCATTCCAAAGCAACGATAAGAATACTCATCTCGAGGCAGCAACAAATTTCAAGACTTTAATGAGATGTATCTTAAGGCGCCAACAATGCATGCGATACGGTGACGTGGCATAGGCAACGGCAGCAATATATATATATATATATATAGGTTACATGTTCACATATAAAAGATGTAACAAAAATATATACATATATGAAATAAATAAATTTATTATTTGTTAGTTTCTTGTCTTTACTTGTACTTGAGCCCTTAATCGGAGGTTGTTTATATAAAAAAAATAAAAAAAATAAAAAATAAATAAATTAAATGTATTTCCTAATTTAAACAAAATATTCAAAATATTCAAATCTCAAGACTAGCCGAGATCACAGATCTCAAGGCAGTCTAAAATGCAGAAATCTCAGGATTAGCCGAGAGCACCGATCTCGAGGCAGTCTAAAATACTCAAATCTCAGGATAAGCCGAGAGCATTGATCTCGAGGCGATCCAAAATATTCAAAATATTCAAATCTCAGGACCGGTCGAGAGCACCGATCTCAAGTCGGTCTAAAATACACAAATCTCGGGATCAGCCAGAGGCACCGATCTCGAGGGCGATCCAAAATATTCAAAAATACACAAATCTAGGGACCCGGTCGAGAGCACTTATCTCGAGACAGTCTAAAATGCTCAAATCCCTGGACTAGCTGAGAGCACTGATCTCGAGGCGATCCAAAATATTCAAAATACACAAATCTCAGGACCAGTCGAGAGCACAGATCCCAAGACGGCCTAAAATACTCAAATCTCAAGATCGGTGAGAGCACCGATCTCGAGGCGATCAAATTATTCAAAAATACACAAATCTCGGGACCCGGTCGAGAGCACTGAGCCTCGAGGGCACTCTAAAAATACTCAAATCTTTGGATCATCTAAAAGTACTGGGTTGAAGTGATCCAAAAATATTCAAATTCAAGATTAGCCGAGGAGCACGGATCTCAAGTCAATTTCAAATCCATAAATTTCAAGATCAGTCGAGAGCATTGATCTCGAAGCAAATTAAATATATATATAATAAATAATAATAATAATGATGATAATAACAATAAATATAATAATAATGAGATATATAATATAAATAAAAAATAAATATATAAAAAAATAAATATATTTTTTAAAAAATAAATAAATAAGAATAAGAATACATAAAAAATTAATTAAAAAAAAAATTAGAACATAAAAAAATTATTATATATATATAAACTAATGATAGTGATAATAAAAATAAATAATACAAATAATATATATATATAATATTGATAAAGATATAAAAAAATCAGATAAAGATAATAAATAAATAAATAAATAAAAAATCAAATCAGATAAAAAAAATCAAATAAAAATAAAATACATATATATATATATATATATATATATATATATATATAAATCAAAGGAAGATAAAATAAATACATAAATATAATAAATTAAAATTATAATATATAAATATAATAAATTAAAATAAAATAAAAAACGATAAAAATAATAATAATAATACAATTAAAAAAGGGGAGCAGTGAGTGCGCCGGTGTGAGTCAACCCACGATCATCCAAAGTCAAAATAAAATATATAATATAAAATATATGTATAATATATAATCATAATACATGTATATATATTTATATGAAATAAATAAATAAAAAAAATCGCAGCAACCGCCCACGTCTCTTCGCAATTCTTCACAATCAGAATAACTGTGCAACTACCACGTTGAATATCTTTAAAAAGGGACGGGAGAACAAAAGACGGAAGGGGGAAGGAAGAGCAAAAGAGAGGAAGACGATAGAAGAGCGAGAGCGACAGGATCGAAGGAGAAGGCACGAAGGAGAAGAGGAAGGTCTCTATTCTGTTTTCTCTCTCCAAACTTATATTCATACATACATATATATATATATACAAAGAGAAAAGAAAGTCGATGCTTGCAAGTTTATTCTTTCTGCTGCTGCTCTGACGCACGTCGTTGTGATACCTTTATCATTGCCGCTACCCGAAGCCATTGTTGGTGTTGATGTAGATGGATTTGATGTTGTTGCTCTTTCGCCACTCGATCTGCTTGTCTTTGCTACATGTCACGTTGTTGCTTGCCGTAAGGCATCACTGCTGGCGGTCTTGATGATGAACCCGCGAAGGCGAAGAAGAAGAAGAAGGAACCCGGAGAGAGAAAATAAAAAGAGAGACAAGCAGACAGACGGAAGATTGAAGAGGAAGAAGAGCGAAGGAAAGAAGGCAGAAAGCGAGAAAGAAACAAGAGAAGATGGTAAAAGAAGAGAAAGGCGAAGGCAAAAGAAATAAGGAGGAAGGAGCGAGAAAGCGGAGAAAGAGGCGAGAAGAAGCCCCGAGTCCACTCTCACCTCCCGATTCTTTCGCTCTCGGCAAGAAATCATTCTTGCCACCACCTGTTATCTGTATTCTTTGCACTTCTTGTCAGTCGTTACCGCCGTTCTTTCGGCCGTCAACTCAAAGCCCGGTCCCACTCTCACCTACCATGTTGGATACAGACGATATGCTCGTTTTTTCAGCGAGGGTGCCTGGGATAATCCGAGTGGCTCGAAGAAGTGCGGGTTAACAAGAAGCTATGGAACAACATCAATAGTGATGACAAGAAGCTTCTCAGAAGGAAAAAGAACATCAATATCATCATTCATCTTTTCGAGGGTGACCAAGCTGGTAATAATGATAAGGGTGGTGATTGTCAACATCAAAGGAAAGCTGCGATAAACCAAGACGATATGATGCTCGTTGGTGATCACCCATAGCGAGTCGCAAGATAAGCGAAGAAAATATTCATTTATAGGAGCAAGAAGGTGAACAAGTGAGCAAGAGCGGGGGATGATGTAGGCAATTGAAGCTAACAAGAAGAGAACCAACAATGGAGTTAATAGGACCGAAGAATGGGAATATGATGGCCAAGAACCAGATCGGTATCACAATGGGCAAGCACGCAGTAGCATGTTTGCAAATACCCGAGCAATCGTGCATTTCCTATAGCTTTCTCCCAAACAAAGTAAAAGCGGTGTGCAAAGCGGACCCGAAGGTGATGAGCGGTGCACGAGCATTAGCACCACCAGGCGAGTCACGCTATGGCGTGCGTGGTAGCTGTGCGAGATACATTCGAGCAGTTGAGTGGCTCATCGCCGCGAAGGCCCAGTGAACACTCCGGCTAAGGGTAGTGTTAGTGTTATGCACGTTAGCGTTGCCATCGAGGGGACGGAGAGAGAATCTCGATAAAAAGTGAAGTGGCCTGTTTGACTGGTAATGCTTTGCATGAAAATGTGTGTGTATAATGTGTTTATATATATATATATATATATATATGTGAAAGGGAATCACATGAATGGGTTGGTGGGAAGAGACAGCAAAGAGTTGTTGTCCTTATGTGATAAGGAAAAGGCAGAGTTCGAGGAGTTGCTTTTTTTTTTTCTGGTTAAAGATTAGAGTTAGGGAGTGAAAAGAGGCAGACTTTGTGGAAGAGAAGTCACATGGAGAAGAAATTTAATAATAAAGTGATGTAGCTCTTATTTCCATGCAATTGCATGCCACTGAAATTTAGTATATATATAATGAATTTCAGTATATATAATGATGATCAAGTATGTTGTGAGATAGGAGAGAAAGAAAAGAAGCATGCAATGGTATGCATACGTACATGGTTCATTTTTTTTTTTTTAAAAAAAGCCTCATCTCTAGTGATCCCAGCTCTGTTACTCTTGCTAAACTTCAGAGGGATTTGATAATACAATCGCTAAGTAAACATGTGTATTCGAGGCTATGACTTTCAATAACCATGCGAGATCATTGTTCTAGCCTACTGATGGCTGCGAGACACAACAACCACTCGACAATGACAAGATACATCTCTCCGCCACTTAGTATGGGCCCTACCTCCAGAATGAGCCTTCTCTTTTGCATACAACAATGATTGTGAAGAAATGTACTCAGAAGCTCGCTGATGAGTACAATCATATGTTATGCCAAGCAATCGAGCCCTCATTTACTTTCTTGGAATATATAACATATGGTCACATGATTGATAATATGGTGCACGTCCTTAAATGCTAGGGACGCATTCTCTATGGTTTTTCGAGTGGTTAAGTGTTCCCACAAATATTCTTGCTTTTCAAATAAAATAAATAAAATTATAATATATATATATATATATATGTATATATATATATATAAATGCATCAGCGGAAATATCACAACTACCGCACGTCTGGAGCCGTCGCAAGGAAAAACTATAACCAAAAATCCTTTTTATCTGGCATTAGCTTGGAACCACGTGCATCTAAAGCACCTTTTACTAAAATCAATGTAGTTGTATGCAAACCTAGAGCAATAGCATGATGGACCAAGAATTCTCCACATCTTTGGGTTTGTTATATGATGTAATGGTGCTTTTTGAGTTTAATGTGTTTGAATTAGTGGGATTGTATTTCCGGTCTCAATTCCTTCACCAAAATGATTGGATTTCTATTGATCAATTCCCAATGTTTTTGTCTTTTAATGTTGGCCATCATTGATTGGAGTTTATTATTAATGGGTTATTGAAGAACGTGGAATATAAGGCAGAGACAAGCTCAATCACGTCTAGAATTCCAATTGCAACATTCTTTGATCATGACTCTGAATGTGTGATTGGGTTTGCCAAATGATTTATTAATGAAGAATGCTCCAATTTTCAGAGAATTCAAGTTAAAGGAGTTCATAAGCACTAATAATGGTGACACTATAAACATCAAGGATGTTTGAAGTTTATAGTTTATTGATCTCTCCATGTACTCTTGTTATTTTTGAGGAGATTCTTGAAAAGTCTCATATACGTTACATGAATTGGTGACAGGGAAATTCCCAGTGTAATGATCATCTTGGCAATTGTAATAATCAGCCATCTCACAATCACGTTAAAAGTGAATTGCTTTAGAGGATTTTCTTTTCAAGCTTATTCTTCTCAAGTTCGATAATAGGCAGTGGTATGCTCAAATAAAGGACCAGTGGCAGTAAGCAAGAGATACTCAAAAAAAAAAAAATGCTTATCTCAAGGTAGAGGCAAAATTTGTTCTACAAATTGCAAAGTGATAATGAAATATATATTTCAAAGCGCCAGCAAAGCAAGCGACATAGTGACAAGGCACAGGCAGCGGCAACAATATATGATATATATATATATATATATAAAGAAAGTTACATGTTATAATGAATAAATAACAAAATTTATAATTCACACATTTTCTTGCCTTTACTTGTACTTGAGCCCTTAATCGGAGGTTCCTAAGATTTCAGTCTGTGGTAATTAATAATAGAGGCTTGCCTCTATTAGGAATGGAAGAGCCTACAAAGATAAAAATAAATAAAATAAAATAACATTTGTGATTCGATATATCGTCCGGTGTCTCATCATCGACACGATGCCAGGGCGCCTATTTTCGAGTCCACAAATTCTGGCACGCCCGGTGGGACTCTTTTAATTCCTCCTCCCATCTTTGAGGTTCAAGTACAAGTGAAGGCATTACTTTTTATAACTCATATATAAGAAAGTTAATATTATTGATATTTTTATTACAGGTGAAATGGCGTTTAAGAGTTCAATTGCATCCGGAAGCCCAAAGCTCACTATTTTCCTCGGAGAAGGATCGGAAGTCCAACTACCCAACTGTGTTTTCAACACTGGAGCTGCTGGAGCTGAAATGAGGTTCGGCACAATCTCCGAATCATGTACAGTTAGTGAAGAGAACATCATATCCCGAGGAAAACTTTGACGGTCCCCACGTTTGCCCATCTAGGGTCAGTCACGCCCAAATGTCGTGTTCCTGCATTTGAGAAGAGTAGCTGCGATGGTAACCAATACGTA
Source organism: Dioscorea cayenensis subsp. rotundata (assembly GCF_009730915.1). NCBI lineage: Eukaryota > Viridiplantae > Streptophyta > Magnoliopsida > Dioscoreales > Dioscoreaceae > Dioscorea > Dioscorea cayenensis. The sequence continues at coordinate 70,434 of NW_024086793.1, forward strand.
AC